>NW_027363295.1:865000-1169373 GCF_046119375.1 Phyllobates terribilis
TTATGACAGAAAATACCCAAAAGTGACACCGTTCTAAAAACTGCACCCCTCAAGGTGCTCAAAACCACATTCAAGAACTTTATTAACCCTTCAGGTGCTTCACAGAAATTTTTGGAATGTGGAAGAAAAAAATTAACATTTAACTTTTTTCACAAAAATGTTACTTTAGACCCAATTTTTTTTATTTTCACAGGGGTAACAGGAAAAAAATGGACCCCAAAATTTTTTGTGCAATTTCTCTTGAGCGTGCTGATACCCCATATGTGAGGGAAAACCACTGTTTGGGCGCACGGCAGGGCTCGGAAAGGAAGGAGCGCCATTAGACTTTTTGAATGTAAAATTTGTCTGAATAATTAGCAGACGCCATGTTGCGTTTGGAGAGCTCCTGATGTGCCTAAACAGTGGAAACCCCCCACAAGTGACACCATTTTGGAAACTAGACCCCTTAGGGAACTTATCTAGATGTGTGGTGAGCACCTTGAACCCCAAGGTGCTTCACAGAAGTTTATAATATTGAGCTGTAAAAATAAAATTTTCACATTTTTCCCACAAAACCGTTTTTCATCCCTTAATTTTGCATTATCATAAGGGTAATAGGATAAATTGCACCATGAAATTTGTTGTGCAATTTCTCCTGAACACGCTGATACCCCATATGCGGAGGCAAATTACTGTTTGGGCGCATGGCAGGGTTTGAAAGGGAAGGAGCGCCATTTGACTTTTTGAATGTAAAATTTGTTTGAATAATTAGCAGACGCCATGTCGCATTTGGGGAGCCCCTAATGTGACTAAACAGTGGAAACCCCCCACAAGTGCCACCATTTTGGAAACTAGACCCCTTAGGGAACTTATCTAGATGTGTGGTGAGCACCTCGCACCCCCAGCTGCTTCACAGAAGTTTATAATATTGAGCCGTAAAAATAAAATTTTCACATTTTTCCCACAAAACCGTTTTTCATCCCTTAATTTTGCATTATCATAAGGGTAATAGGATAAATTGCACCATGAAATTTGTTGTGCAATTTCTCCTGAACACGCTGATACCCCATATGTGGAGGCAAATTACTGTTTGGGCGCATGGCAGGGTTTGAAAGGGAAGGAGCGCCATTTGACTTTTTGAATGTAAAATTTGTTTGAATAATTAGCAGACGCCATGTCGCATTTGGGGAGCCCCTAATGTGACTAAACAGTGGAAACCCCCCACAAGTGCCACCATTTTGGAAACTAGACCCCTTAGGGAACTTATCTAGATGTGTGGTGAGCACCTCGCACCCCCAGCTGCTTCACAGAAGTTTATAATATTGAGCCGTAAAAATAAAATTTTCACATTTTTCCCACAAAAAATCTTTTTCATTCTCTAATTTTGTATTATCATAAGGGTAATAGGATAAATTGCACCATGAAGTTTGTTGTGCAATTTCTCCTGAACACGCCGATACCCCATATGTGAGGGAAAACCACTGTTTGGGCGCACGGCAGGGTTTGAAAGGGAAGGAGCGCCATTTGACTTTTTGAATGTAAAATTTATTTGAATAATTAGCGGACGCCATGTCACATTTGTGGAGCCCCTAATGTGTCTAAACAGCGGAAACCCCCCACAAGTGCCACCATTTTGGAAACTAGACCCCTTAGGGAACTTATCTAGATGTGTGGTGAGCACCTTGCACCCCCAGCTGCTTCACAGAAGTTTATAATATTGAGCCGTGAAAATAAAATTTTCACATTTTTCCCATAAAAAATGTTTTTCATCCCCTAATTTTGCATTATCATAAGGATAACCGGAGAAATTGCACCATGAAATTTGTTGTACAATTTCTCCTGAGTACGCCGATACCCCATATGTGGGGGAAAACCACTGCTTTGGTGTACGGCAGGGTTCGGAAGAGAAAGGAGCGCTATGTTGGCTGGGATAGGCAGCAGACACCATGTCACATTTGAAGAGTCGCTGACATGCCAAAACAGCAGAAACCTCCACAAATGACCCCATTTTGTAAACTACACCTCTCAAGGAATTCATCTAGGGAAGTAGTGAGTATTTTTTAATTTTTAAATTTATACCATTGGGCAGTGAAGAAAACATAATTGTATTTTTACCACAAAAAAATGTTTTACCCTCAGATTTTACATTTTCACACAGGGCAATGGGTAAAAATGGTGCCGAAATGTGTCACACAATTTCTTCTAAAAGTGTCAATACCCCATATGTGGCTGTATCGTACCGCTTAGCCATACGGTGAGATCTGGGGGGGACGGAGTGCTATTTGACAATTGGAGAACAAATTATTGTAGAATAGGCATTTGGATTTGGGAGCACAAAATTTTCTGAATTTCTTTTGGGGGGCAAGGGTCATTTTGCTTTTCCAGAGCCTTTCTACTACCAGTAACTTGGAAGTCCCTTATATTTTTAACAGATGACGGACCTGAGTGGGGACTAGCTTTTTTTGAGGACTGAGTTGAAGCTTTTATTGGGAACATTTTACGTAACATTTATCCGGCGCTCTAGGCTGAGCACTTACATCGGGGTTTCCATCTAAATTTCCAAGTGATGTAATTCAGATGAAACCCCTGCAGGATCCATTCACTGTAATGAGGCAGCAGAGTTACTCTGGACACCGTCTGGCCTCTGTGTAGCGGTGTCCTTTTTTTCAGAAGTGCACAAAACTGTGGCCAACCGCACTTTTATGCACGCCTAAAACAAATGACACCGTGGGATCCCAGGCTAGACGGCGTCCACAGTGGCCTATATCTGTCTCATTACAGGGAATCTTCCGTCATGGGTTCCGGCTGAATCATGTATTTCAGAGATTTACACGGAAACCCTGGTGTAAGTGCTCAGCGCAGAGCACAGGATAAATGTGGGCAGAGCCTTACTGGGATCTTTGGGGACATAATAAACAAATCAGTAGCAGGTGAAGAATTGGTTTTATTTATTTTTTACGCCGTTCCTAGTGTGATATAACTGATTAGATTACTTTATTCTTCGGGTCGGTGTGATTACAGAGATACCAGATTGATATCGGGTTTTTATGATTGACAGCTGTCACACACTAAAAGACGCTTTTTTTGCAAAATCTAGTTTTTGCATCACCATATTTTGAGAGCTATAATTTTTCCATATTTCGGCCGACAGAGTCATGTGACGGCTTGTTTTTTGCGGGACGAGTTGACATTTTTATTGGTACCATTTTTGGGGACGTGACATTTTTTGATCGCTTTCTATTCCGTTTTTTGGGAGGTAAAATTAACAAAAACAAACAATTCAGGAATTGTTTTTTGAGTTTTTCTTTTATGCCGTTCTGCGTGTGGTAAAAGTGATCAGGCAGCGTTATTCTTCGGGTCAGTACGTTTACAGCGATACTACACTTACTGTATTTTTTTTATGCTTTGGCGTTTTTACACAATAAAACTATTTTATAGAAAAAAATATTTTTTTTGCATTGCTTTATTCTGAGCGCTATAACTTTTTTATTTTTCGGCTGATGGAGCTGTATGGCGGCTTTTTTTTGCGTAACAAGATGACGTTTTCAGTGGTACCATTTTTATTTCTATTTTGTTTTTTGATCGCATTTTTTTCCACTTTTTGTTTGGCAATATGATGAAAAAGCATATTTTTTTGCTCCGTTTTTTATTTATTTTTATTACGGTGTGCACAGAAGGAGTTAATTAGTGTGACAGTTTTATAGCTCGGGTTGTTTCGGACGCGGCGATACCAAATATGTGTACTTTTTTTGGTTTTGTAAAAATATACGGATTTATTGGTTTAATATTTTATTTATTTATTTTTATTTATTTTGTGATTTTTTTATTAATAGTTTAAAAACTTTTTTTTTACTTTTTTTCACATTTTTTCTTAGTCCCTGTATGGGACATTAATTTTTATTTTTCTGATCTCTGATCTCATGTAATGTAATAGACATATATTACATTACATGAGATCTTCCCTGACTGTTTCAGTCAGAGTCTCCTGTCTGGCTACAGCTGCAGCTGAGCCAGACAGGACACCATATATGGCAGAGCTGGAGGCGGTCATGTGACCTCCAGCTGCCATAGCAACCCCAGGTCCTGGAAGGACACGGAGGTCTTCGGAGAGGTAAGTTGACGACCCCCTCTCCTCCTGCTGTCTCCTATATGCCGTGATCACTATAGATGTCACATGCTGTGACTGCAAGGGCTGCCAAAATTTGGGAAAAACCCCACTAACAATTTAAAGACACATAGAGCTGGGCCACAGTAATGACATGTTCCCATTAGAAAGGATAAGGATCTGCTATACAGTTATAGGGTATGCAGTGAGTCCAACAGCTGCCAAAATTTAGGAAAAACCCCACTAACAATTTAAAGACACATAGAGCTGGGCACAGTAACGATGTTACACTCGCGGCCTGACTGTCTGGCGTGAGTGTGATTAGTGGTCCCACTGTACCATGAACCGAGGAGTGCCTGGAGGGGCGCAACTAAGTATCTACCCGATCCGACCAAGGTCGCACGGCGGCTAACGACTCCGTGAACCAAGGAGGAACCGAGCAGAGGGACCAGGTGCTACACCAGGTTAGACCCCGGTCACAGCTGTTGACCCACACCGGGGAATGCAGGAACAGGCAGGCCAGGCTGGCATACAGACAGGTGGGTATAGGCAAGCACGGCTGGTATGCAGACAGGGGGGGTACTGGCAAGCACGGTTGGTGTACAGACAGGGAAATACTGGCAAGCACAGCTGGAGTGCAAACAGGCAGGTACTAGCAGGTTGGAGCGCAAGCAGGATAGACTCCAATACAGACTGGGAGACAGAGACAAAGCAGCAGATGCGGTAGACAAGCTGGGCAGAGCAAAACCCGCAGATGCGGTACACAAGCCGAGCAGAGCAAAAAAACGCAGAAGCGGTAGACAAGCAAAGCAGAGCAGAAACCAGCAACCGCGGTGAACAAGCAGAGCAGAGCTAAAACCGCTGGTGCGGTATACAAGACAGAGCAGAAAGGAACCGCTGGAGCGGTGAACAAGGCAGAGCAGAGGGGAACCGCCGGAGCGGTGGGCAAGGCAGAGCAGAGGGGAACCGCCGGAGCGGTGGGCAATTAAGAGCAGAGCGAAACCGCACGTACAGTGAACAAGACAGAAAGGACAGAGCCCTGTTCCCATGGAACAGACTGGAAAATACAGAAAGATACCAAAGAAGGCAAAGGGAACAAGCAGAACCAGATACACACAAGGTACTTCCTATGAAGTAGCGAGTGGACACAAAACTCACAAACAGAAGTACAGAGACAACGAGTTGGAGCTAGGTGCTGGTTCAGACACTGCAGAAAAAGGACAGAGACAAAACAGGTAACAGGTTAGGAGACAGTTCAGACAGGAACTGTTACTGCAACGAAATACAGAAACGAGCCTAGGTATAGCCAAGTGCTGGTTCAGACACTGCAGAAAAAGGGAGGAAATGGACATAGAGACAAAACAGATAAGAGGCTAGGAGACAGTTCAGACAGGAACTGTTACTGCAGCGAATTACAGGAATGAGCCTGGGTATAAGGCCCCCAGAGGCAGAAACAGACTAGAAGTCACAGATAACAGGTCTGGGAATGCAGCCCCCAGAGTGGCGAGACAGACAGAAATAGAACTGGACCTGGCAACTTCAGAGAAAAGCACACACTGAATGTTAGTGTTGCTCAGGCACCTCCTACTGGGTGGAGGGGGTTTAAATATCCAGAGACTCACAGCAAAAGGCTAGAGACGCAATAGAGGTGCACCACAGCAGCTATAAGAATCAGGAAGTAACCGGGCCGCCACCCTAAGCAGTCAGTCAAGAGACATGCACACAGCAAGAATCTGGAGCACGGTTTACAGGCTGGACTGACAGGTAAGATTGTGGTCTTGCATAGTGGGAGGTGGTGCACTATGCAAGCACGCCGCAGTGAGTCCAACGGCTGCCAAAATTTAGAAAAAACCCAATTAACAATTTAAAGACACATGGAGCTGGGCTACAGTAATGAGTACGACATGTTCCCATTAAAAAAGAGTTGGTCTCCCATACTATTTGCCTATGCAGTGAATGCAACGGCTGCCAAAAATTACGAGGCACTCCAATGACCTTGCAAGAGATGTAGAGGTTGGAGGGCCTCCTGATAACAATTTTCCCATTATTAGGAAGTGGGTCTCCCATACTGTTTGCCTCCACTGCCCCTTGCAAGAGACGTAGATATGGTGATATGGTAGATATGGTAGTGATATGGAGGAGGATGTGAAGGATGAGGAGAAGGTGGAGGACAAGAACAAATAGACAAAATCAGGAAGCTTATACCCATGTCTGGGTGTGAAGACAGAGGTGCATGGGAATACAGTTAGACCTCCCAAAAATAAGACACTGTATTTGAGTTTATGTTACGCTGCTATCATTCAGTGGTAGAGAGAAAGAAATTAGAATCAGACTTAGAATTGCCACTATTATGTAACTAAGTAATATATGGTATATCCACATTTATCATTATTGCAATCTTCTAGTCGGATTATATAGGGGCCATCGTTAACATATAGCAAAAAGAAGGAGTGCAAAGCACAAACAACGATAATAGCCCAATTGTTAGAAAAATACAAAAATACTTTATTGAATATTAAACATCAGAGAATCTGGGGAGACGATAAATCCACATAAATCCACATATAGTTGCATAGATCAATACACAATTGCATAAAAGCATTAAAATCAAGCACTACATCACACGAAGTGTGGCTATTACATGGAAGGTGTCCGTTATTTAAAGTAAATTGAAATGGACAAAATGCTGCGCTATATGAATCAAATATACATACGAACATTTATGTTCAGTCAGGAAGAGCAGCATCATCACCATGAACCGATGGTCACATTCCCTATCACCACAATATATAGATGGATACAAGTCAAAAAAGTTTTTTTTACCTCTGTAGGGGGAAAAGAGCACACTCCATGTGTGTATCCCCAACGCGCGTTTCGGCGCTATGTGCCTTTCTCAAGGGGACTGCTCAAGTATCACAGATGGTCATTTAAATAGTGTCTTGCGTAAACACCGCGAGACGCTGGGGGTGGATGATACTAATCATGTGACTTGTCACCATGTGAACCACAACGCTACCCAGAGATGCCTCGCAACGGACCAGAAGTGACGCAGAGAGCATCGCCGTTACCCAGACACCGGACTCCGACGGCATCGCGGCTGATAGCCCATGGATGCCGAAGGGAAAACAGCGTGTGGGGACGACGATGCCCCTGCGTGCATGGTCCAGGTATACATAACACATATGTATGCAACGTCACCCGTTTGAACAGAGGCGGGACCACCCCCATGCAGACTAGGACTAAACTACGACAAGGGAAACATAACATTAACGCACACACTGCATATAATTGCCAAAAATCAATACACTTATAATGGAGAACACATAGATGATGAAGAACAAAAAAATGCATCTTTAACCCCTTTAAAGCTCATGACGTACTAATACGCGTCTGTGCCCTGGGATTTAAGAGCCTGACCCATATTAGTACGTCATAGCGATAGCGCGCGCACAGAGGTTGTGCGGGCGTGATCGCCGCCGGGTGTCAGCTGATTGTCACAGCTGACACCCGGTACTATGTGCAGGGAGCGGTCCCGCACCGCCCCCAGCACATTAACCCCTGCAATGCTGCGATCGAAGTCGATCACAGCATTGCGGAGGCAAGGGGAGGTGATCGGTATACTCACCTCCTCTTCCGGCCTCCAGCGCTGTCTGCCGCGGCTTCCCGGGTGTTGCCATGACGACCCGATGTCGTCATGACAACATCCGGGTCACCAGACAGCAGGAAGATTGTTTGGACATGCGCAGTGCATCATCAAACTATCTTCTCCCTGTCCAGCGCTGACTGCCTGCATGGCACAGGGATGGTGCTCCATCCCTATGCTGTGCAGGCGATCAGAATAAAAAAAGTGAAAGTCCCACAGTGGGACAAAGTAAAAAAGTGTAAAAACTCCCAGAAAGTGAAAAAAAAAGAAAAAAATAATAATCCACTAAAAATAAAAATATAATGTACCCATCAATAAATATTATTATGAAAAAAAACAAAAAAAAAAACAATAAAAGTACACATATTTGGTATCGCCGCGTCTGTAACGACCAGGCCTATAAAACTGTTCCACTAGTTAACCCCTTCAGTGAACACGGTAAAAAAATAAAAATAAAAAACAAAGCAAAAAACAATGCTTTATCATCATACCGCCAAACAAAAAATGGAATAACACGCGATCAAAAAGACGAATATAAATAAAAATGGTACCGCTAAAAACGTCATCTTGTCCCGCAAAAAACAAGCCGCCATACAGCTCCATCATCCGAAAATTCAAAAAGCTACAGCTCTCAGAATAAAGCGATGCAAAAAAATAATTTTTTCTATAAAATAGCTTTTATTGTGTAAAAACGCCAAAACATAAAAAACAATATAAATGTGGTACCGCTGTAAACCTACTGACCCGAAGAATAAAGCTACCTTATCAATTTTACCACACCCGGAGCAGAATAAAAAAAAACAAATCCTGAATTGTTGGTTTTTGTTCATTCTGCCTCCCAAAAGCTGGAATAGAAAGCGATCAAAAAATGTCACATGCCTGAAAATGGCACCAATAACAACGTCAACTCATCCCGCAAAAAACAAGCCATCACATGACTCTGTCGGCCAAAATATGGCGATGCAAAAACTAGATTTTACAAAATATGTGTTTTTTAGTGTGTGACAGCTGTCAATCATAAAAACCCGATATGATTCTGGTATTGCTGTAATCGCACCGACCCGAAGAATAAAGTAATCTCATCACTTATACCGCACGAGGAACGGCGTAAAAAATAAACGCTAGGGCTGGGGATGTTTTTTTTTTTTTCAAAAGTAAAAAAAAAAAAAACAAAAAAAAAAAAAAAGAAGATGACGATATGGCGACTAGTGTTGAACACAAGTGCTCGCTACTTGAGTTTGCATCGGTTGCTCGGGTATGCACTGAGTATTGCGGGTGCTCGAGTCTCCGTCCAATATGCTTCACGGCCAAAAAAACCTCGCGGGGATGGCCTGCCATGCACGAGCGATCCCCGCATGGTTTTTTGGGGTGTCTAATAACCGTGAAACATGCGGGCGGGGACTCGAGCATTTCACTTGAGCACCCGTGATACATGGTGCATACCTGAGTACCCGATGCAAACTCAAGTAGCGAGCACTTGCGCTCAAGAGTAATGACAACTTATTCAATATGATGACCTAATGTTATCAAATTCTGTGTCGTACCTCTGGGTTCCAAATGTTCACTATACCCCTTAATAAAATCCTTGAGGGGTATAGTTTCCAAAATGGCGTCACTTGTGGGGGAGCTTCACAGTTTAGGCACATCAGGGGCTCTCCAAACGCGACATGGTGTCCGCTAACAAATTGAATGGAAAATCAGCTCAAATTGTTAGCGGACACCATGTTGCGTTTGGAGAGCCCGTGTGCCTAAACATTGGAGCTCCCCCACAAGTGACTCCATTTTGGAAACTAGACCACCCAAGGCACCTATCTAGATGCATAGTGAGCACTTGGAACCCCCAGGTGCTTCACAAATTGATTCGTAAAAATTAGAAAGTGGAGAAAAAAAAAACTTTTTCATTTTTACGAATCAATTTGTGAAGCACCTAGGGGTTCCAAGTGCTCACTATGCATCTAGATAGGTGCCTTGGGGGGTCTAGTTTCCAAAATGGGGTCACTTGTGGGGGGTTTCCACTGTTTAGGCACATCAGGGGCTCTCCAAACGCAACATGGCATCCGCTAATTATTCAAGCAAATTTTACAATCAAAAAGTTAAATGGCGCTCCTTCACTTCCGAGCCCTGCCGTGCGCCCAAACAGTGGTTTTTCCCCACATATGGGGTATCTGCGTGCCCAGAGGAAATTGCACAACAAATTTTGGGGTCCTTTTTTTCCTGTTACCCCTGCGAAAATAAAAAAAATTGGGTCTAAAGTAACATTTTTGCGAAAAAAGTTAAATGTTCATTTTTTTTCTTCCACATTCCAAAAATTCATGTGAAGCACCTGAAGGGTTAATAAAGTTCTTGAATGTGGTTTTGAGCACCTTGAGGGGTGCAGTTTTTAGAATGGTGTCACTTTTGGGTATTTTCTGTCATAAAGACCTCTCAAAGTGACTTCAAATGTGATGTGGTCCCTAAAAAAATGGTTTTGTAAATTTTGTTGGAAAAATGAGAAATTGCTGGTCAACTTTTAACCCTTATAGCTCCCTAACAAAAAAAAATTTTGGTTCCAAAATTGTGCTGATGTATAGCAGACATGTGGGAAATGTTATTCATTAACTCTTTTGTGTGACATATCTCTCTGATTTAAGGGCATAAAAATTCAAATTTTGAAAATTGCTAAATTTTCAAAATTTGCCAAATTTCCGTTTTTTTCACAAATAAATGCAAGTGATATCGAAGAAATTTTAACACAATCATGAAGCACAATATGTCACGAAAAAACAATCTCAGAATCAGGGGGATCCGTGGAAGCGTTCCAGAGTAATTACTTCATAAAGTGACAGTGGTCAGAATTGTAAAAATTGACCGGGTCATTAACGTGCAAACCACCCGCGGGGCTTAAGGGGTTAAGTGAAAGAAGAATACAACTTCCCTTTGCCTGTGGGAGAGGTTGGGGTTCTTCTGGCTCAAAAAATAGATTCTCTTTAAAAAACTGTCCGTCCTGCAAGAATGGAGACAGCGGATATAATACAGGACAGGAAAGGTGACTGGTATGATGGAAGGCTCACAGGGGGAAAGTTATAAAGCTGGGGTACATGGGGTAGCGCACCATGCAGCAGATTGAACTATCCTTTTAAAGGCAAAGATACAGCCTATTTCCAAGATCCTACCGCAATATGTAGTAGATCTAATAATAGTAATATTCGAAAATACCTCCAATTAGAAAACAGTATAGTTCTTCTGATTCACTATGTCACTTACCCTATGTGCAGGGCATTGTAGTAGCTTAGGTATCTATGGTCACGACCACTCATAGCGACAGTTGTTAGTGGTCGTAATCATGGATACCTAAACTACTACAATGCAGTGCACATGGGGTAAGCGACATAGCTAATCAGAAGAACAATACTACAATTTTAATTGGAGGTATTTGCTAATATTATTATTACACCTACTACATAGTGGGATAGGATCTTGGAGATGGGAATACCCCTTTTTTTAGGATACAGTTGATGCTTTACAGTCTTCCTAGGTGTATACTTACTAGTTTATCAATGGTGGGAAAATAAGTTACCAATCTGTGCAACACAAAAAAAGAAAAAAAAAAAGCATTGAATCGGTGATTTGCATTTGTATAATAATGTGATAGCAGAGAGGTGCGGGCACCTGTAGCAGGCGGAGAAGCTTTCCACCGCCCCGTGCAGAGGGTTTCCCTCCAGCCACAGCTCTCTCAGCTCCAGGTTGTGGATCAGATCCAGCTCTTCAACTCTGCAAAGCTAAAAAAGAACATGTTCCCGTGACCAGCTACCACCAGAAAACACAGAGATTTGTTTGTTTCTCGCCTTCTTCCAAGAGCCACAAACCATTTTATTGTTCCGTCTATATGGCCTGGGTTTTTTTTCCCCAGGATGAGTATGGGCTTTCTATTCCTCCATTTTTGGTACTTGTAACTTTTTCTGTTGCGGGGGCTGGGTGAGGGTCTTTTTGTATTTTTATTCATACCATTTTGATCGATTGTTTTTTATTCCATTTTTGAGAAGTGCAGCGATCGAAAATTCAATTATTTTGATTTTAATTTTTTTAAACTGTTTACAATTTGGGTTCTTTATATTTTCATAGGATGGAGTTTTACGGATTCGATTTACCAATTTTTCTTTTTTTTTTTTTTGAATTTCATTATTTTTTAATTGGGAAAAGCGAGACAAATGAAAATTATGGGTTTTAGTTTATTTATTCATTTTTAAATACATTTTTACTTATTTTTGCCCTGGACTCTGCGACTGTTTGATCGCTTGTACTATACTGGGAACACAGATGTACAGAGATGGCAGGACGGGGGTCTTCAGGAGGCCACTGACTGCCACTATTACCCACCGGTACCCCACGATCGATGGCATATACGGGGTAATCGGAAAAGACGTCACGACGGCAGCAGACCCGATCCCTGCGCAAGGAGGCGACGTACCTCGTTATAGGAGAGGTTCAGACTCTGCAGGTGCCGGGTCAGGTAGAAGAGATGAGCAAAACCAGTCAGCTTGGAGAGACGACGACAACTCAGGTCCAAAGACTGAAGCTACAAAAATATATATAGAGAATTTCACAAACACCCTATGGACAGGGGGGCGCTGGTTCTTACCCCATGTATCATTAGCCCAAGAGTGACAAAAAAGATTGTGGGGGTCCCAGCGGGGTCCCCAAGGATCTCTAGTGGCATAGCCTAGTGTGGACCTGCTCAGGTCACAGATGGGGCTGTAATTAATAGTATTTATTATTACCTGGGGGCAACACTCCGAGATCATCTGCAGGACGACCTCTGCGGCTGCAGCGTGGGTCAGCGAAAGCACAATGTTGTCAGAAAGCAAATCTAAGGAAAGCAAATAACATTAGTGAGGAAGGGGCACGGCGCAGGCAGAGGAGAGAAGGCGAAGGGGCGCGGCCGGAGGAGAGGAGGCGACGGGGCGCCGGCAGAGGAGAGGAGGCGACGGGGCGCGGGCAGAAGAGAGGAGGCGACGGGGCGCAGGCAGAGGAGAGAAGGCGACGGGGCGCGGCCGGAGGAGAGAAGGCGACGGGGCGCGGCCGGAGGAGAGAAGGCGACGGGCCGCCGGCCGAGGAGAGAAGGCGACGGGGCGCCAGCCGAGGAAAGAAGGCGACGGGGCCGTGAGCAAAAATCAAAGCATACCCACACATAACCGCTATACAGTACCTACAACACACACCATATAGTGCCCACACATAACCGCTATACAGTACCTACAACACACACCATATAGTGCCCACACATAACCGCTATACAGTACCTACAACACACACCATATAGTGCCCACACATAACCGCTATACAGTACCTACAACACACACCATATAGTGCCCACATAACCGCTATACAGTACCTACAGCACACACCATATAGCGCCCACACATAACCGCTATACAGTACCTACAGCACACACCATATAGTGCCCGCGCATAACCACTATACAGTACCTACAGCACACACCATATAGTGCCCGCACATAACCGCTATACAGCACCTACAGCACACACAATATAGTGCCCGCGCATAACCGCTATACAGCACACGCCATATCGTGCCCGCGCATAACCGCTATACAGCACACGCCATATCGTGCCCACGCATAACCGCTATACAGCACACGCCATATCATGCCCACGCATTACCGCTATACAGCACCTACAGCACACGCCATATAGTACCCACGCATTACCGCTATACAGCAAACGCCATATAGTGCCCACGCATAACCGCTATACAGCACCTACAACACACGCCATATAGTGCCCACACATAACCACTATACAGCACCTACAACACACACCATATAGTGCCCACGCATAACCGCTATACAGCACACGCCATATAGTGCCCACGCATAACCGCTATACAGCACCTACAGCACACGCCATATAGTGCCCACGCATAACCGCTATACAGCACACACCATATAGTGCCCACGCATAACCGCTATACAGCACCTACAGCACACACCATATAGTGCCCAGGCATTACCGCTATACAGTACCTACAGCACACACCATATAGTGCCCACGCATAACCGCTATACAGCACACACCATATAGTGCCCACACATAACCGCTATACAGCACACACCATATAGTGCCCACGCATAACCGCTATACAGCACCTATAGCACACACCATATAGTGCCCACGCATAACCGCTATACAGCACCTAGAGCACACACCATATAGTGCCCACGCATAACCGCTATACAGCACCTACAGCACACACCATATAGTGCCCACGCATAACCGCTATACAGCACCTACAGCACACACCATATAGTGCCCACGCATAACCGCTATACAGCACACATCATATAGTGCCCACGCATAACCGCTATACAGCACACACCATATAGTGCCCACGCATAACCGCTATACAGCACACACCATATAGTGCCCACGCATAACCGCTATACAGCACACACCATATAGTGCCCACGCATAACCACTATACAGCACACACCATATAGTGCCCACGCATAACCGCTATACAGCACACACCATATAGTGCCCACGCATAACCGCTATACAGCACACACCATATAGTGCCCACACATAACCGCTATACAGCACACACCATATAGTGCCCACGCATAACCGCTATATAGCACACACCATATCGTGCCCACGCATAACCGCTATACAGCACCTACAGCACACACCATATCGTGCCCACGCATAACCGCTATACAGCACACACCATATCGTGCCCACGCATAACCGCTATACAGCACACACCATATAGTGCCCACGCATAACCGCTATACAGCACACACCATATAGTGCCCACACATTACCGCTATACAGTGCCTACAACACACACCATATAGTGCCCACACATTACCGCTATACAGTGCCTACAGCACACACCATATAGCGCCCACGCATAACCGCTATACAGCACACGCCATATAGTGCCCACACATAACGGCTATACAGCACCTACAGCACACACCATATAGTGCCCACGCATAACCGCTATACAGCACCTACAACACACACCATATAGTGCCCACGCATAACCGCTATACAGCACACACCATATAGTGCCCACGCATAACCGCTATACAGCACACACCATATAGTGCTCACACATAACCGCTATACAGCACCTACAGCACACACCATATAGTGCTCACACATAACCGCTATATAGCACCTACAGCACACATCATATAGTGCCCACACATTACCGCTATACAGTACCTACAACACACATCATATAGTGCCCACACATTACCGCTATACAGCACCTACAACACACACCATATAGTGCCCACGCATAACCGCTATACAGCACACACCATATAGTGCCCACGCATAACCGCTATACAGCACCTACAGCACACACCATATAGTGCTCACACATAACCGCTATACAGCACCTACAGCACACACCATATAGTGCTCACACATAACCGCTATACAGCACCTACAGCACACATCATATAGTGCCCTCACATTACCGCTATACAGTACCTACAACACACATCATATAGCGCCCACACATTACCGCTATACAGCACCTACAACATGCATCATATAGCGCCCACACATTACCGCTATACAGCACCTACAACACACATCATATAGCGCCCACACAAGTTCTCAGTGTGGATTGTCACTGCTAATTTCATTTAATGGTTTGCAAAGAGTGAAATCTGTGGCCAAATCTGCAGTTAAGTTTTGCACAGATTTTGGTGCAGATTTTCTGTCCCATTTACAGAGGCTTTATGACAGTTATTGCTTCTGTTATAAACTGTGGACACAGCTCAGGTGTGAACAGAGGGCAATGTGATGAGAGCTGCTGGGCGGTGATGTCATTCCTGTCCTGCAGCCAGATATTATCCGCCTCTGATTGGTAGAATTAGAAGCCCCCCTCATTCCTTTCCTCTGCTGAATGCGGCCCTTGTCCCCCTCATTACCGCGCTCGTCCCCCCTCATTACCGTGCTCGTCCCCTCGGCCCGTCCCGCTCCTTCGCTTATTGTGCTGATGACTCCCGCGCTCTGGATTTCTGCCAGCACTAATGTTGTATCTCCTCCATCCCCCTCATCGGCAGGTGGAAGACCCCAGCCAGCCCAACGACGAGGGTCTCACAGCCCCCCACACCGCCGTGTGCGCCGGCCACACCGAGATCGTCCAGTTCCTCGTACAGTTCGGAGTGAAGGTAAACGCAGCAGACAGCGCCGGCTGCTGCCCCGAATATCGGCTCGCATTAAAGGGGTCGACAGAACCCCCCATCCCTTGTTAGAGGCCTGAGAGCACTTATTAAGCACTACCCCGCCCCCCCGGCCAGCACGTGACTCAGCCCCCGGCCAGATTGCATCAATGGGAGAAAAAGAAAAAAAATTCTTGGCCCAAGAAATAGAAAAGTTGAGCCCCCGAGGGTCTGGGTGATTTAGGACAGACGGTCTAGTTTTTCAGGTGGTTTTCTGTGGCGGTTTCTGTCGTTTTCTCCGCTTGGTGTCGCTGTCAGAACCCCGCTGCACTGCGCCGTCTCCTGCAACAACGTCCAGGTGTGTAAGTTCCTGGTGGAGTCCGGAGCCGTCGTGTGCGCCATGACCTACAGCGACAGACAGAGGGCGGCAGACAAGTGCGAGGAGATGGAGGAGGCTACAGCCAGTGCTCCCAGCTCCTGTACGGTAAGTACAGACAATCCACCTGGCCACCTACAAGACATCGTTCACACTTACCTGGCATTTTTTACATTTTCTTAAATGCATATATTTTGATTTTATTAAAAATGGGATTTATTAAAATTTTTGCGTCTGATATCTGCAGAATGAGTTAACTGAGAATTCATCAGTGAGCTTGCAGCTTTTTTTTTTAAGCTGTCATTTTACTGAGCCTACATGAAAGCTGAGCAGAACTTTGTGTCAGTGAGAGGAGCTCACTGACAGGTCCTCAGTTGACTCATTCCACAGTCACTTAAAAGGCCTGTAAAAGCCAAACTGTGAAAAAATTTGAATGGAACCAAATTGCAAAAAATATTTGGCTCAAAAATAAATGCATTTAAATACAAAAGAAAGTCCCCAAAGGTGACCATAACATTTAAAGGGGAAATGCCCGCTCCAACCAGATCCCTATGGTTAGAGATTTCCTGGACACAGCCCTGCTCAGAGTGGAAAAACATGGCTGCTCTGGTACAGAAACAGCGCCACATCTGCTCACAGGCGGTATTGCAGGACCCTGAGCTGTAATACCAAATACAACCCATGGGTCAGGGTGGCGCTGTTTTCCGTAACAATTATTTAAATGTTTTTATTCCCTGATGAAGTAAATGGTGAAGAATAAAAACGCAAGGTATATAAGAAAGCGCCTCAGTTTATTCCGGCGGGCGGGATGCTGAAGCTTCGATCCCCATGGTGCGAGCCTCCATGTGAGGCCGGTGTGGGGACTCGCCTCCTCTCCTGCCTGGAGGGCGCACATTAGCGGCCGCTGTAGGCGGATTAGGATGAACGGCTGGAATGTGCCGGATTATAGGGCCCCGGCTCTCACCGCTCCGGGCTGAGACAATAATCGTCTGCGCGCTGATTCCATCACTCAGAGGCGAACGCCCAGTAACCCTGTACGGCCGGGTCTGCCAGTCACTATAGCGGCAGGATGGGCCCTGAACACTGTCAGGAGTCAGTCATAGCAGGGGTCCTCCAAGTCACAGCTGCTACCTACAGGGCACCAGGTCCAAGGCCAGAGTCCGGTAACTGACCTCCTCCCAGCGAGTGAGGCGGCACCCAGCGGAGGCCATACAGGAACAGAAGGGAGGCCATTGTAGAGCAAGTGCCCGGAAATGTGGCACCCAGAGAAGTCACCGCATACAAGCGCCCAGAGCTGAGCCCTCATCTAAGCCCAAAACAGGTTTAAGACGAGGAGGGGTTAATGCAGGACAAAAACAGCGCAAATAATGATGGCAATACCGCCACTCATACCAGTATCATAGCAGTTATATTCTTATACAGGGGCAGTATCATAGCAGTTATATTCTTATACAGGGGCAGTATTATAGCAGTTATATTCTTATACAGGGGCAGTATCATAGCAGTTATATTCTTATACAGGGGCAGTATATAGCAGTTATATTCTTATACAGGGGCAGTATTATAGCAGTTATATTCTTATACAGGGGCAGTATCATAGCAGTTATATTCTTATACAGGGGCAGTATATAGCAGTTATATTCTTATACAGGGGCAGTATTATAGCAGTTATATTCTTATACAGGGGCAGTATTATAGCAGTTATATTCTTATACAGGGGCAGTATTATAGCAGTTATATTCTTATACAGGGGCAGTATTATAGCAGTTATATTCTTATACAGGGGCAGTATATAGCAGTTATATTCTTATACAGGGGCAATATCATAGCAGTTATATTCTTATACAGGGGCAGTATCATAGCAGTTATATTCTTATACAGGGGCAGTATCATAGCAGTTATATTCTTATACAGGGGCAGTATCATAGCAGTTATATTCTTATACAGGGGCAGTATCATAGCAGTTATATTCTTATACAGGGGCAGTATTATAGCAGTTATATTCTTATACAGGGGCAGTATTATAGCAGTTATATTCTTATACAGGGGCAGTATCATAGCAGTTATATTCTTATACAGGGGCAGTATCATAGCAGTTATATTCTTATACAGGGGCAGTATTACAGCAGTTATATTCTTATACAGGGGCAGTATCATAGCAGTTATATTCTTATACAGGGGCAGTATCATAGCAGTTATATTCTTATACAGGGGCAGTATCATAGCAGTTATATTCTTATACAGGGGCAGTATTATAGTAGTTATATTCTTATACAGGGGCAGTATCATAGCAGTTATATTCTTATACAGGGGCAGTATCATAGCAGTTATATTCTTATACATAGGAGCAGTATCATAGTAGTTATATTCTTGTACATAGGAGCAGTATTATAGTAGTTATATTCTTGTACATAGAAGCAGTATTATAGTAGTTATATTCTTGTACATAGGAGCAGTATTATAGTAGTTATATTCTTGTACATAGGAGCCGTATTATAGTAGTTGTATTCTTGTGCATAGGGGCAGTATTATAGTAGTTATACTCTTGTACATAGGAGCCGTATTATAGTAGTTATATTCTTGTACATAAGAGCCGTATTATAGTAGTTATATTCTTGTACATAGGAGCAGTATTATAGTAGTTATATTCTTGTACATAGGAGCTGTATTATAGTATTTGTATTCTTGTACATAGGGGGCAGTATTATAGTAGTTATATTCTTGTACATAGGAGCTGTATTATAGTATTTGTATTCTTGTACATAGGGGGCAGTATTATAGTAGTTATATTCTTGTACATAGGAGCAGTATTATAGTAGTTGTATTCTTGTACATAGGGGGCAGTATTATAGTAGTTATATTCTTGTACATAGGAGCTGTATTATAGTATTTGTATTCTTGTACATAGGGGGCAGTATTATAGTAGTTATATTCTTGTACATAGGAGCTGTATTATAGTATTTGTATTCTTGTACATAGGGGGCAGTATTATAGTAGTTATATTCTTGTACATAGGAGCCGTATTATAGTAGTTGTATTCTTGTGCATAGGGGCAGTATTATAGTAGTTATACTCTTGTACATAGGAGCCGTATTATAGTAGTTATATTCTTGTACATAAGAGCCGTATTATAGTAGTTATATTCTTGTACATAGGAGCAGTATTATAGTAGTTATATTCTTGTACATAGGAGCTGTATTATAGTATTTGTATTCTTGTACATAGGGGGCAGTATTATAGTAGTTATATTCTTGTACATAGGAGCTGTATTATAGTATTTGTATTCTTGTGCATAGGGGCAGTATTATAGTAGTTATACTCTTGTACATAGGAGCCGTATTATAGTAGTTATATTCTTGTACATAGGAGCCGTATTATAGTAGTTGTATTCTTGTACATAGCGGCAGTATTATAGTAGTTGTCTTCTTTTACATATGAATTTTCGTGTGTTGGGCAAATTGTATGAAATTCTGATAAACCCTTTTAATGTGGCAGTAGAAGATGTATTTTGTGCACCATGTATGTGGTTGTATATATTTCCTGAGGTTGGTTGGGAAGGTTTAGTCCATCCCAGAGACAGAAGGAATTAATGTGGGAATATTCGGATGTGATAATAGTTTGTAGCTTTTTGTTTTTTTGCCGAGATCCAATTAAAGTTGTATTTACACTGAAAGATAATCGCTCCTCTGCTCGTTTTCTGGATTTAGGCCATAATAAAGAGCAAATTAGTCAGAAATGGTTTTAACAATTATTTTTTTTTTTATTCAAAATCTGTATTTTACATTTTGTGATCTCTAAATTCTTTATCAATGTGAAACATTTTGTACATTTTTTTTTATATAGAGTCGAGCTAACTAGCTAATACACAAAATTCCTTTTTATTCCCTTTTTTATTTTGGAGAGGACACAAAAAATTGGAGGCAATAACTCTAGTTCTATTTTCTGCAGGTTGACTTTTACGCTGACTTTGTCCTTCTCATAGATCAAGAGAGCCAGGTCTGGCATAGACAAAGGGTCGCTTTTTAAGGGGCTAGAAATTAAATATGCCTGAAATGGGCCAGAAGTGACCAGAAGGTACAAAGAACTATTTACTACTTGTACTTAGATTCTCTTTCTCATTCTCCCTTACACTTTCAACATGCTTACATATGCTTTTACTGTTTTTGCCCCCCTAATCCTCACTCTCCTTCGCTATCCCCTCACCCCAGCACCCTCTAACCAAATCATCATCTCTCCTTCCCTCCTTCCTCCCCACCTAACCTCATCCGCAGACCTGCTCCTCAACCTCAGATCAATCCTCCCAAAACATAAAACAAGCCGGACACTCTCTTTCTCCCACCTGCTCTCCCTCTCTCTGCTTCTCCTCACTGCTGGCGACATATCTCCCAATTCTGGACCCCCACAGCTTGCACCCTCCACCAACTCCCCCACCTGTCACACCAAACCAACTGCAAACTACCGCAACCCCTCCTATGCAAAACCGGTCCCCCTGACGCCCACCCCGCTGCTCCCTCTCTCTGGAGCACTGTGGAATGCACGCTCTGTCTGCAACAAGCTCCATTTTGTCCACGACCTCTTTACCTCTCGTCATCTCTCCTTCCTGGCCATCACAGAGACATGGCTAACACCCTCTGACACTGCCTCCCCTGCTGCGCTGTGTTACGGTGGCCTCCACTTCACCCACATTCCTCGCCCTGGAAACAGACATGGTGAAGGAGTGGGTCTTCTCCTCTCTAACAATTGCACCTTTAGCCCTACTCCTCCTCTTCCCTCCCTTATTCTCCCTTCTTTTGAAGTCCACTCTGTCCGCATTTACTCTCCCTCCAACCTCCAAGTGGCTGTCATATACCGACCCCCGGGCCCGATCACTGCCTTTATCGACCAATTCTCCACCTGGCTTCTTTACTTTCTCTCTGATGACATTCCCATAATCATCATGGGCGATTTCAACATCCCCACTGACACTCGCCAGTCAGCAGCATCAAAACTCTTGTCGTCGCTTACTTCATCCTTTGGACTTACTCAGTGGTCCTCCTCAGCCACCCACACAGACGGACACACACTAGACCTCATCTTCACCCGACTCTGCTCCCTATCTAACCTCAAAACCTCCCCCTACCCCTATCTGACCACGATCTACTCGCCTTCTGATCCCTGTCCTCCTCACCTGTCACCCATGTCCGGCAGCTAGCACACGCCCGCAGAAACCTTGCACATCTAGACACTCACACACTCTCTGACTCTGTTCTACCACTGACATCCATATCCTCACTCCATGACACAGACAGCGCCACTGCTTTCTACAATGCCACTCTCGCATCAACTATTGACTCGGTCGCCCCTCTTATGCATGGCAGAGCGCGACGAGCCAACAGGCAACCCTGGCACAACAACCTCACTAAACAGCTTCGACAAGCGTCCAGGGTTGCGGAGCGGCGTTGGAAGAAAACACATACTCAAGAAGACTTCACTGCATTCAAACAAGCAACGCTCGCATTCAACTCAGCACTCACCTCTGCTAAACAGGCCTACTTCACAACCCTCATATCCTCCCTATCCTACAACCCCAAACAGCTATTCAACACTTTTAACTCTCTCCTCCACCCTTCACTGCCCCCTCCGACCTCCCTCATCTCCGCCGAGGAGTTTGCCACACACTTCAAAAACAAGATTGACCAAACACGACAAGTCTTCACTGTCCGACCACCACAACCCCTTTGTTTTCCACACCATTTCCCTAACTCCATAACCTCCCTTCCCAACATCACGGAAAGAGACCTTACTCATCTCCTCTCCAAATCACACCTCACCACATGTGCACTCGACCACATCCCATCCCACCTCCTCCCCAATCTCACCCCCACACTCGTCTCATCCCTAACCAATCTCTTCAACCTATCACTATCCTCTGGTACTTTCCCTGCTGCCTTCAAACATGCCACAATCACGCCCATCCTCAAAAAGCCATCCCTCAACCCATCCGCCCTGTCCAGCAATCGCCCCATATCGCTGCTCCCATTTGCCTCCAAACTCCTTGAGCAACACGTTCACGCCAAACTTTCCTCCCACTTTTCATCTAACTCTCTCTTCGACAACCGACAATCCGGCTTCCGCCCCCACCATTCCACCGAAACTGCCCTTACCAAAATTACTAATGACCTGCTCACAGCCAAAGCTAACAGACAATTCTCTGTACTCCTTCTTCTTGACCTGTCCTCTGCTTTCGATACACCACTGCCTCCTACTACAGATCCTCTCTTCCTTTGGCGTCAAAGACCTTGCCCTATCCTGGATCTCCTCATACCTTTCTAACCGCACATTTAGCGTCTCCCACTCCCACGCTACCTCCTCACCCTGCCCCCTCTCTGTTGGAGTCCCTCAAGGCTCTGTCCTAGGACTCCCTACTCTTCTCAATCTATACCCTTGGCCTGGGACAGCTGATAAAATCCTATGGCTTCCAGTACCATCTGTACGCTGACGACACCCAGATCTACCTCTCTGGCCCAGACGTCACCTCTCTGCTGTCCAGAATCCCAGCATGTCTATCAGCCATATCCTCCTTCTTCTCCTCCCGCTACCTCAAGCTCAATGTGGACAAAACTGAACTCATTATCTTTCCACCACCTTGCATATCCTTCCCACCTGATCATTCTATCACAATAAATGACATCACTCTTTCCGCTGTACCGACATTCTGCTGCCTCGGAGTAACCCTTGACTCCGCCCTGTCCTTCAAACCCCACATCCAAGCTCTCGCCACCACTTGTCGCCTCCAGCTCAAAAATATTTCCAGAATCCGTCCTTTCCTCAACCCTAACTCTACTAAACTGCTTGTGCACGCCCTCATCATCTCCCGCCTCGACTATTGCAACATCCTCCTCTGTGGCCTCCCTGCTAACACTCTCGCACTCCTCCAGTCTATCCTCAACTCTGCTGCACGACTTGTTCATCTCTCGCCTCGCTACTCCTCTGCTAAGCCCCTTTGCAAATTGCTTCACTGGCTCCCATTCCCCCAGCATATCCAGTTCAAACTACTAACACTGACCTACAAAGCCATCCATAACCTCTCTCCTCCGTATATCTCTGAACTAATCTCCCGATATATTCCCTCACGTAACCTCCAGTCCTCCCAAGACTTCCTTCTCTCCTCCACACTTATCCGTTCCTCACGCAATCACCTCCAAGATTCCTCCCGAATATCCCCCATCCTCTGGAATTCTGTGCCTCAACACGTCCGATTATCCTCCACATCCGGATCCTTCAGACGGAACCTGAAAACCCATCTCTTCAAGAAAGCTTACAGCCTGCAATGACCCCCCTGCCTCTTCAACAACACCGGAGCTACTGCAACCCCCAACCTATTGTCTCCTCCCCACTCCTGTAGAATGTAAGCCCGCAAGGGCAGGGTCCTCCTCCCTCTCTACCAATCTATCATTGTTAGTTTGTTTACTGTAAGTGATATTTTTACTTGGTATGTAACCCCTTATGTACAGCGCCATGGAATCAACGGCGCTATATAAATAAATAATAATAATAGCTGGGAGTTTGCTACAGTTGTATCTGTTCTAAACCATCAGACTGAACCTCTTCCTTCTGTATTGATATATTGTACCAGGATAAGATCTGTAAGAATGTACCAGTGTGAAAAGTATTTGGTCAGAACGAGTCTTCATTCACTGCCGGAAAGCAGAGATCTAGAAATGTGAAGCATTTGAAACAGTGTTAGAAAGTTCAGAAAATTCCATTTTGCAATGATTAAAGTTCCGTTGTGAATTTTAGCGTGACTGGACCGTTCTTGCGGAAATGTTTCCTGCCTCCTTCACTTAGATTCAGATCATACAGATAGTCAGACACCGCATTATCTCTGATACTATGGCCGATACAGCGCACATATAGATTATACAATAGAGTCCAAAAGTTTTGCTTTTTTTTTTTTTAAAATGTGATGACTTCTGTCTGGTTGTTGTGATGCCATTTCCCTGGTGAGGAATTGAAAGTGCATGAAGTTGTCATCATACAAGACCTTAATTGTAACCAAAATGCTTTTGAATATAGGAATGGTCTTTTAATTAAAGAAAACTGACGGCCAAAAGTTTTGCATCTACTATTTATTGATCACAACATAGAGAGTAATTCATTCTTTACAATGCCATAACTTAGTATTTTGTAACATAACCTCTTGCTTTAGTTCCTGCCGCACCGCATTGAAGCCACTCGGGTATTCAAGACATCTTGAGGGATCTTGCTTCGTTCCATTTGCTGACGCCGGCC
Organism: Phyllobates terribilis; assembly: GCF_046119375.1. Taxonomy (NCBI): domain Eukaryota; kingdom Metazoa; phylum Chordata; class Amphibia; order Anura; family Dendrobatidae; genus Phyllobates; species Phyllobates terribilis. The sequence goes on from NW_027363295.1 coordinate 889,560, forward strand.
CTGATTCAATCCCATTTGTGTCAAATTCTGTGCATGTTATCAGGCCAAAATCACCAGGGTATGTGAACTTTTGATCAGGGTCATTTGGATGTTTTTGGTTGCCATTAAGATTTAAAAAGAGAAAACACAGTAGTTTGACAATAAATGGCTTCACCCAACCAATAACCATGAGTGGAGAAAAAGTTTTTTTGTTCTCATTCATATTCTCTGAAACAAGACCAAGAAAGGAAAAATTCTGCCGGGGTATGTAAACTTTTGAGCACAACTGTATCCTTGTTCATGGTAGCATTCATATTTCCATCAATTCTATGCCAATGGCCGATGCAGAAAAGCAGCCCAAAACCATGAGATTGCCACCACCATGTTTCACTGTAGGCGTTTGGTACCTTACATCATTACGTTTTCCAATTCTGCAGTATATACAGTGCTGCCATCACTACCAAACAGATTGAACTTGGATTCATCCGACCCCAACACCTTAGACCAATCTGTCTCTTTCCGTTGGCTGTGTTCTTTGGCAAACACAAGTCGGACCTTCCGGTTCTTTGCAGAGATGAAAGGCTTCTTGACTGGAACTCGTGCATTCAGCCCTACTGCTTAGTCGTCGCGACTCACTTTGACCCCATATTCTTTGTTCATTTTGTGGACATCAGATACTGACTTTTTCTTTATAATGTGATCAACTCTGGAGGAAGTTCTCCTTGGTCGTCCACTTCTAGGTTTGCCGGCTGTTCCAGAACCTTCTTTTTCTTTCTTTAATATATCTGACACTTGACTCTGAGAACAGGTGAATTCCATAGCTGCCTCTTTATGGCTTTTCCCTGACTTCACTCCCAGAATAATAAGCTTCCTGACATCTGGTGATAAATTTGGCTTTGTCTCTGCCATGTTTTTAACCTAAAAACGCAAAAAAAAAAAATTTAGGCAAAATTCGACTGCCCATAACAAAATATGCAAAACATTTGTTCCAGCAAATGTTGAAAACTAACACATAAAGGGATAAAACAATGTCCAACACAATTTTTGTCCTGATAGCTGACAATCATTTGCTTCCAGTTAACTAAAATCACCAGAAAAATGGCCTCACAACAACCAAACAGAAGCAATCACAATTTAAAAAAAAAAAGCTAAACTTTTGGTGGCTACTGTATTCATACAGTCAGGTTTAGCTGAGCTGCCTTTATCATTTGGCACACAGTACAGTATCACAACATTTAATGTGGCTGCAGGGAAACTAGGCTGTACTTTTGGAGATGCATATAAAAATATTTTTGGTTTTGTCACTCGGCCTCAAAAAATTTAGTTACATATCTGGTAAAAACCCCTGAGCCCTCCTGAACCCTGCTGCTTTTCTGCCGTTTTGCACTGCGTCGCTCCATTGCAGAGATACTGCACTCCGAAAGCAACAAATGTGAGTATGTGAAATCTCTGCTTTGCAGTACAACTTTGCATTTTTTTAGTCTTATTTTGGAGTGCGCACTTTCACCCCTCCCTCCAAGACGCTGCCAATGATCACATGCTCGACTACTAGATCTTCTCCTGATCTGTGGAAGCAGAGAAGAAACAGCCCGTTGCACTACAAGCAGAGATTTCACATGCAGCGCTCCAAAAAACGCAAATGTGAATATCTCTGCAATGGAGCGACGCAGCAAAAAACGGAAAAGAGCTGCAGAATCGGAGGAGCTCAGGGACTTTTACAAGGTATTTAAGGAATCACCCTGTAAGAATTTAATTTTATCGTTCTGGGTCCAATTACTGGAAATTGGATTGTATTATGTGTTGTGCACAGATATTACTCAGTATTGCAGGGTCTGATTACTGCACACTGGGGTCAGGTGGCTTTAGTGGTCCTATCACTGTCTTATTACAGTTTTTGTGGAGCATTATATGGCGGCACACGCAGTTTGGTACATGTGATGGGTCTCCTAACCATTTTCCTTCTGTATTTTTTTACAGAGAAGGACGGGAAGGCTTTCCATCCAACCTACGAGGAGAAGCTGAGGCTGGTGGCTCTGCACAAACAAGTCCTCCTGGGACCGTACAACCCCGACACGTGCCCCGAAGTCGGCTTCTTCGATGTCCTGGGCAACGATAGGAGGTAACGAACGTCGTGTGCTTTGTTTGTGTATCACATTCCTATAAAAAAAAGTAGCCACTTTGTAAATAGCCTAACGCTTTCTTATCGTTTTGTATACACAGCACTGATGCAGATCTGTGTGTCTCCATGGTTACAGACTACACTACATATGTAGTCTGATCCTGCCATTGTATATTTTTCACCACTAAAGTAGCAGTCAGGGACTGCAGGGTGAACCTCATTACCATGAGCATTTATGGGAGCTGTGTACGCAAAACGGCAACAGATTTTCCATCATGGGCATGCATCGATCTGATGTGTCCAAAAAAAAAAATAGGAATTGAAATGCAAAGTTTAATAGAAAACTGCAGACTGTTTCTTGCATAAAACTGAGCGACGATGCGTTTTTAACCTCTTCATAGAAGCCTTTGCTCCCTCTGAGCGTCGTTCACACACTGTCGTCTTTCTCACAGGAAAGAATGGACGGCCCTGGGCAACCTAAGCAAGCAGGAAGCCATGACGGAGTTTGTCACCCTCCTGAACAGATGCTGCCACCTCTTCTCCACATACGTCACATCCCATAAAATAGAGAAAGAAGAGCAGGAGAGAAAAAGGTACTAATCCCTACAATCCGTACATCCGGCATCGGTGCTGCACGGTAACTGCTGGTTTCCTCCCGAAACAGCGCCACACGTGTCCACAGGCTGTGCCTGGTATTGCAGCTCAGTTCTATTAAAGTGAATGGGGCTGAGCAGCAAGGTGACGCACAACCTGCAGACAGGTACCTGAAAACAACTCCAGCACTAATAGTTACTGGAGACGTTCTTAAAGGGACCGCTCTGCAGATTGTGCAGTGAACCCACCCAACTCTACCAGAAGAGGCGCTGGTGATGCTGATAGATAGGAGATGGTTTGCAGCGGTTTTCTATGGATGCCGGACCAGGGTCCTGCAAATCTTTCCGCTCCAGTCTATAGCAGAGGTTAACAGCAGTCGCTATCTCACAAGATAGATGATGATCGACATCTGGGTCACGTTTTTCCACACTTAAAGGGGTTGTCTGTTAGTTTAAAGGAGCTTTCTGTTTCCTGCAGCCAATCACTGGCAAGTACAGCATGAGACCGTAGAAACCAGTGATCGACTGCAGCAGTCACATGGATTATATACAACATCATCGCTGCAGGAAAAAAAGTGATGGCCGCCAGAGTGTGAGCACGGGAGAAGTGAAGGAGTCATCAGGCGAGAAATATTTGTTTTTTATGGGTCAATTTTGTAAAATTTCCAACTGCCTTAAGTGGTATCAAATCCCTATCATATCACTAACTTAAAGCCGCAGGAGTTCTTAAACTTTGACTAAGTTCAATACATAGAATCCAACCTGCAGTGTAAAGCATGGGGGACAAAACAGCAGTATGAGACTGATAGGACATGAGGCATCTTTCAGGTTACCTTCTACTCCAGTACAAATTGCAGTATACAGTGGTGGCCAAAAGTATTGGCACCCCTGCAATTCTGTCAGAGTGCCATGGGCTTTAAACTTCTTGATGACACTGCGCACGGAAGACACAGGAACATTCAGGTCTTTGGAGATGGACTTGTAGCCTTGAGATTGCTCATGCTTCCTCACAACTTGGTTTCTCAAGTCCTCAGACAGTTCTTTGGTCTTCTTTCTTTTCTCCATGCTCAATGTGGTACACACAAGGACACAGGACAGAGGTTGAGTCAACTTTAATCCATGTTAACTGGCTGCAAGTGTGATTTAGTTATTGCCAACACCTGTTAGGTGCCACAGGTAAGTTACAGGTGCTGTTAATTACACGTATTAGAGAAGCATCACATGATTTTTCAAACAGTGCCAATACTTTTGTCCACCCCCTTTTTTAGGTTGGGTGTGGAATTGTATCCAATTTGGCTTTAGGACAATTCTTTTTGTGTTTTTTCATTGAAGACAAATTAAATGAAGATAATAATACCAAAGAATTTGTGATTGCAATCATTTTCAGGAAGAAACGGAGTATTATCTGACAGAATTGCAGGGGTGCCAATACTTTTGGCCACCACTGTAGCTGGAGTCGGTGATTATGGATTTACGGAGCAGTCGGTATGTAAGACCGGAGGGATCATGGACCGGACTTCTGCTTTAAGTCCCAGGAAGTGAGAACGGTTGACGCTGCTGCAAAAATCATGTCCGACATAGTTCAGTGTAAAGCGTCATCTGCTGACTTTACAGGAGAGAAGAGGAGGAGCGGAGACGGCCGGAAGAGGAGGAGCGGCAGCGGCTGCTGCGAGAGGAGGAGAAGCGGAGGAAAGAAGAGGAGCAGAGGCTGCGGAGAGAGGAGGAAGAGAGGATGCGAGCGGAGGATGAACGGTGTAGAATGGAACAGCAGAAGTAAGTACTCCCATCGGAAGTCACTCATCTTTCTTAAAGGATATTTTTGGGTGGGTCACTCATTCAGGACCCTCGTAGTATGAGCCATAGTGCAAGGAGCAGTCTGTTGTATGCAATGCTGGTGACCGGTTGGAGGGTACATGCGCTGGGGTCACCAACAATGGGGTCCACGGAGCCCTGTCACATTCATTTTAATGGAAAATTACTAAAGCTCTGCCGGCCACAGGCAATGGTGGGTGCAGCAGTCATTAGGGCAGGACCGTGCATTTGTGTTTCAAATCTTAATTCTATTTTTTTTTTGCAGGCAGCAGATCATGGCCGCCCTGAACTCGCAGACAGCGGTGCAGTTTCAGCAGTACGCAGCGCAGCAGTACCCGGGGAACTTCGAGCAACAGCAGCTCCTGATCCGGCAGCTGCAGGAACAGCACTACCAGCAGTACATGCAGCAGCTGTACCAAGTGCAGCTCGCTCAGCAACAGGTAGACGCAGCGCACAGACCCCCGAGCCTCGCTGCTCTGAGCTGCATTTACCTGTCGGACCATGTTCCCACGTAGCATAAATGCTGCAGGGTTTGGTTTGTTTTGCAGAAAATCCCCTGTGTTTAAAACGGTGTTTCCCAAACTCCAGTCCTCACGGCCCCCATAGGTCATGTTTTCAGGATTTCCTTAGTATTTCCATCACCTGTGTAATACTATCAAGGCATCAGGAATTCTCTCACCTGTGTAATACGAAGGAGATCCTGAAACATGACCTGTGGGGGCCGTGAGGACTGGAGTTTTGGAAACACTGGTTTAAAAGTTTGAGGAAACTTCTTGTGCTTCCCGGAAAACTCCTGGCCGCTGTGCATCTAAAGACGTTGCTGAAATTTGTGTTTTTTTGGTTTGTTTATTTTTTCCTGTGGAGTCGAAAAAATGCATGAAAAAATGCCCTCGCTTCTTGTACAGAATTAATAAAACCTTCAGATCTTCAACAATAAATGGGGTAAAAACAGCTGTAAAAATACGATAATCAGAGTAGATTGCTATTGCGGGTTTTGATGTAGAAAATAAACCCTGCACTTTACGCTCCCTGGAACCTGAACTAATTAACTAATTGTTTTTAGTAAGAAAAAAATTGCGCGGCTGAGTTTTGCTCTTGATGATGGCGGTGCGCTGAGTAGCTGGTTGATTAGATGCAGCGTTTATAAGTGGAAGACAGTGGGATTTGTGTGCAGCGTCTATTGGAGCCTGTGGTTGTCTGAAACGCTGCCTCATTAGAAGTTAAGCTTCTTTGTTCTTCCCCTCATGCTTTACACTGCAGTTTTGCTTCGCAGCATACAAGAAATGAAGAATGCTCATAAATGACGTGGTGTTACCCTCTCCTTACCCTCTCGGCCTTACAGAAACAGCAGGAGGCACTTTCGGCTGGAACCAGCTCCCCTGTCAGTTCTCCATCCAAGATGAACATGGGAAGCATCACCGGCTCCGGAGACGCCCCCTCGGTCAATGGACAAACCCACCCACACATAGACAATGCTGAGAAAGAACTGGAGGCCGACCCCGCTGGAAGACCTGCTGGAGAACGCGCCTAAAGGTGCGTCCTATTGACCTCAGTGGGGTTGGGGTCTGTTGGGTGGACAATCAGACGATACCTGGACATTGGCTAATGGTTTATGTTTGCTCATTATTTTTCCACTTCCTTCTCTCTACAGAGTCCACGCCGGTCATTGCTGCCCCATCCACGTGGACAAGACCCCAAATTAAAGACTTCAAAGAGAAGATCCGGCAGGACGCGGACTCAGTCATCACCGTCGGAAGAGGAGAGATGGTCACAGTCCGGGTCCCCACATACGAGGAAGGCTCCTATCTTTTCTGGGAGTTTGCCACAGATAACTTTGACATTGGTTTTGGGGTTTACTTTGAATGGACAGACTCCCCAAACACGGCTGTGAGCGTGCACGTCAGCGAGTCCAGCGAGGACGAGGACGAAGGTACTTTGTACAATTTTCATACTTCATTCTTGTACAATAAATACTGTAGCAGGTCTTCACTGCGTCTCACCCCCTCTTCCTGAAGTGGTCGGGGGTCTCTCGAGAAGCAGCATCTTACCCCCTCGTTTTAAGGAGGTTGGGGCTCGAGAAGCAGTGTCTTACCCCCTCGTCTTAAGGAGGTTGGGGCTCGAGAAGCAGTGTCTTACCCCCTCGTCTTAAGGAGGTTGGGGCCTCTCGAGAAGCAGCATCTCACCCCCTCGTCTTGAGGAGGTCAGGGCCTCTCGAGAAGCAGCGTCTCACCCCCTCGTCTTGAGGAGGTCAGGGCCTCTCGAGAAGCAGCGTCTCACCCCTTGGTCCTGAGGAGGCCCCCTTATCCCCAATCCTGGTATTTATGGCACCCCTCATCCCCCAATTCTGGTATGTATGGCACCCCTCATCCCCCAATTCTGGTATGTATGGCACCCCTCATCCCCCAATTCTGGTATGTATGGCACCCCTCATCCCCCAATTCTGGTATGTATGGCACCCCTCATCCCCCAATTCTGGTATGTATGGCACCCCTCATCCCCCAATTCTGGTATGTATGGCACCCCTCATCCCCCAATTCTGGTATGTATGGCACCCCTCATCCCCCAATTCTGGTATGTATGGCACCCCTCATCCCCCAATTCTGGTATGTATGGCACCCCTCATCCCCCAATTCTGGTATGTATGGCACCCCTCATCCCCCAATTCTGATATGCATGCCCCCTCATCCCCAATCCTGGTATGAATGGCAGCCCTCATCCCCCAATCCTGGTATATATGGCACCCCTCATCCCCAATCCTGGTATGTATGGCACCCCTCATCCCCCAATTCTGGTATGTATGGCACCCCTCATCCCCCAATTCTGGTATGTATGGCACCCCTCATCCCCCAATTCTGGTATGTATGGCACCCCTCACCCCCCAATTCTGGTATGCATGCCCCCTCATCCCCAATCCCCAATAAAGTACACAGCGTTCAAAGCGCTGCCAATAACGCCCATGTGCACATACCCTTATACTCACCTTCCTTCCTCACCTCTGCTCTGCTTCCTTTTCTGCTGCAGCAGCTCATGTCAGCATCTGAGCAGCGCATGACGTCACTGCCATGCGCTCTCAGACGCTGAGCTGCTGGCACATTCACTCCTCTCCACGCCGGGACTATGGGCGTGGAGAAGAGTGAATATGCACTCTCTTTAGTAGCGGGCACTGTCAGCAGGAACTGCGGCTCAACGCTTCTCTGTGCCCGCTACTAAAGAGAATGAATATTCATCCTTCTCCATGGGAGTGGAGAAGAGGGAATATTAATTTCTCTTTAGCAGCGGGCACACGTGGTAGCTGCAGCAGCGGCTACAGCGTGTGCCCCGCTCCTCCACCGTCACAACCTGCCCCACCACTACACACCACCAGAATTTCTATATACTCGAGTATATACCAGAGTATAAGCAGAGAGGGGCTTTATCAGAACAAAAAATGTGCTGAAAAACTCGGCTTATACTCGAGTATATACGGTATATTAAAAATCTGGTGAATTAGATGATGATTGGAAGAGACGAGATCAATCATAACGTATGCAGCGGATACCACCACTGGCGCCCTCAGTATTCCTGTAGCCAGAAGACCACCACCAGGAGGAGTTAACAGAGCGGCCGGTCATACATGCACCCTGCCTCTGCCAGGAGGAGTTAACAGAGGGGCCGGTCACATATGCCCCCTGCCTAAGTCAGGAGGAGTTAACAGAGCGGCCGGTCATACATGCACCCTGCCTCCGCCAGGAGGAGTTAACAGAGGGGCCGGTCACATATGCCCCCAGCCTAAGTCAGGAGGAGTTAACAGAGCAGTCAGCCACACATGCACCCTGCCTCCGCCAGGAGGAGTTAACAGAGGGGCCAGTCGCACATGCCCTTTGCCCTTCAATGGCTGCAAGACCACCGCCAGGAGGAGCATACTGGTCACACATGCACTCCGACACTACATACCAAGTCCACGGCACGGACAAAGATCGCCGATCCATAGATTCAGAAAGGAGCAGCAGGGTGCACTCGTGATCGTTCAGCTCCTCCTGGCGGTGGGGAAAACATAAGAATGGATCCTGCACCGAGACGGACTTACCCATACCAGACATACTCACTGGGCCAGAGTTTGTGCTGGGCTCTGCAGATGCAGCTTTAGGGGCAGACACATCCATCTTTAGAACCTCAGTCCTTCCTTATGGTGTCTTCCATCAGGGTCCTTTTATACAGGAACTGAGATCCAGCGCTGTCCTCATCCAATAGGATGAGGCCCCCCCCTCTCCTGATATCAGGTCCACCAATCCTGATTATTGCACTTTTTTAACTGAAATTTCAAATTTCCAAAATGGCAGTGCATTCCACCCTGGAACGCAACCAGAAGTGACGACGCGGCCATTGAATGGACCGGCGCGCGTCACTTCCTATGAGCTCTCCATGCGGCCAGCTATACACCGGAGGAGAGTGTTGCGCTCAGGGAGAGGGGGAGACATCGCAACTGGCTGGGGAGCTACAGGAGGCCCCCAGCCAATATCTTCTCACCATCCAGCATTGAATGAGCTCTGGAGGAAGGTGCTGTCCCGCCGGGAGGAAAGAGCAGCGGACATGGAAGGAAGGCACAGGGCGATCGATCCACGGCTACCCGGCTGAAAGGTACTGATTTTTGGGGAAGTAGATTGCCGGCCACAGCCGCACCAGAAGGAAACCTCTTCATCCCTTAGGGACAAGAAAAACACTGAGGTTAGAGGGAAGGGAAGGGCTATTTAACCTCTTGGTTCCTGTCCCTAATTAGGATGGGGAGGCAACCTCCTGTTGGTGCTGTCCTGGAGGGGATTAGAGAAAGCAGCATGTGAGTGCAGCCTAAGGCTATGTTCACACATTGTGTTTTTATGCAAATTAAAAGCTGCTTTTTACAATGTCGGCAAAAGCTAGGAGATTTCAGAAATCTCAGGTTCACGCTTATTTTTTGTTTTACTCTTCCTGACTGAATTGGAAAACTGATGCATGTTAATTCTTTCACTCATAGAAAGTTACAAGTAAGTGCAAAAAAGCAGCAGAAATGCAGCAGAAAACGTTGCCAACAGTTCTTGCAGCGCTTTTAGTGAAAAAAAAAACAAAAAACAAAAAAAAACACAGGTATGGCTGGACGTGAAACCCATTTATTTCTGTGATTTTCCCGCATTTAAACCTAAATGTCTTGGTTTCATCACCCGAGATGGCAGATAGGATTAGTACATTTTAATTAAATTAGTGATATGTGTAAAAGGAAACAATACCTGATATCTCAATGCACCGCCAAGTCTTGGGTAAACTATGACTGACCAATTCCCCTAGCTGTTTTTACACTTCCAATTGTGTATTTTTTCATGAATAGTCACTAGTTTTTCAGACATAAAAATCTTGTTCCACTAAATAATTGTATCAAATTGCCCCTTTTCCCCAAAATGTTTTCTGGTGTCACATCCGTCTGTTGTTGGTGGCCTAACACCTTGCATTGCTCATGCTTGTATGGTGGAAGCAAAGCTGAACTTTGGGATCCTGAAGAACGCAGCAAAAAGACGCAATAAAAAACTGTTTTTTGTCTGCAGCTTTTTTACTATCAAGACATCAAGTTTTGGCTGCAGAAAAAAACAGCAGCAAAAACGCAACGTGTGAACATACTGTAAAAACATGACGCCTTTAACAAGTTCAATTGCAAACCTTTCTGGTAAAACTACATGTAACATGGGTCATATTGTGCACTTACTCTTTACAGCAAGTGCCATAAACCACCAATACCCCCCTATTGCAATCTCTATATACGTCGGTGGAGATTTGGCTACACACAGACGCACCTCCTCATTCCAATATATGGAGAATGCGGCTGAAAATGTGTGAACAAGGGTTAGAAAATAACTGCATGTAGCTGTAGAGTCACCATCAATCTTACTGGGGAGCCCTTAGCAGCTGGGCCTGGAGCTGTGAGGTCATCATCTACATGGCGGTGATGTCACGATCTACATGGAACTCTGGTGTCATCATCGGCTCTATGACATCACAATGGGAGTAAAGTGTATAGAATGCCTGAGCGCAGAGCCGGGGCTGTCTTTTGTGTGACTCTTTATTGGATACACAAAGCTAAAGGAATAAAAGGAGAAAGAAGGAGAAAGAAAGCGACGCCATCATGAGGATTCATGGACGTCCCCGTTATGGCCAGCGGCTGCTGGTCAAGGCTCTCTCTTCCTGCAAGTCAATTGGCTTTAGCCTTCTGACCCGATTCAGGAAATCCCATCGCAATTGGAGAACACTGCTGCAGGATTCCTTCCTGGCCACGAAATCTGCCACCATTACAGCAGTCAGGCGCTTCAGGTCAGTTGCTATAACCAGACGTAAAGACCAAGTCATCAGCCAAGACAGCGGTGAGAAGAGCCCAACCTACATAGTAGGTGATACTGAATCCACTGCCAGCATTGCAGAAAGTGGAGAGGATCTTGCCGATCCAGAATGTGCACAAGGTGCACACGAGGGGCTGCTACAAACAAGACCCCGGGACAATCTAAAAAGAAAAGCACCAACCTCCGAGGACAGTCAGCCCAAGATGCTGCCACCGGCCAAGAGAGCTGCTACAGAAAACCTTTCTGATCTACTGAGAGAGGTAACCCCGGAGATGGAGACCCCACAAGTGGAGATGCCCGATATCGGGAAACAGGAGGACATCCTGTCTCCAGAGCAGTTAACCATCCTGCTGAGCAAAGGGGAGGAAGGCTTCCTGGATGATGAGATCGTCATGATGGCCCAGGACCTGCTGCAGAGTCAGTTTGAGGGTTTTGATGGCCTGCAGCCCCCCTGCGCTCTTCTAGTGCCAGGGTACAGTGTACTGAAGAATGCTGTACAAATCCACTATGATGAGGAGAGGGTGCACTGGCTGACCACCTGCTACAAAAATGGCCAAATCTTTGTGGCCGACAGCATCAACTCCGGAAATCTGACTCCGTCCATCTGTGAGCAGATTATCAACCTGTACAGTGAAGTGGTCGAAGAGCCCCTGAAACATCTGACATTTATCGATGTGGATCAGCAGAGGAACAGCTATGACTGTGGCTTATTCGCCATAGCGTTTGCCTACGAGCTTATAGCAGATGGCGGTGAACCCAGAGCAGAGTTCCGGCATCGGTTGATGAGGACTCATCTGATATCCTGCCTGCAGACCGGCAGGATCAGCGCATTTCCCAAAAAGGTCAGGAAGTGACTCCATGCCTATAAACGGCATGTAGAGTCAATGACGGTCCACAAGATCGCCCTGACCTTCAACCGGACACGACCCTGGACCACAGACCAGCCTGCACCAGTAAGTAACCATGGACTTTCCATAATACCCTCAATATAGTGAATGTATAAATATGATGGGGGGGGGGGGCGCTGCCATTATTGGAGCCGTTTATCATTAAAGCTTAGCTCCAGCCCCTATAAAGATGTATTAAGAGATTAATTATAGCAGGATTATAAGGGGTTTTCTGTTATTTTGTACACAGAGGTGTGAACCAGAACAAGAATGGCCCCCGCAGCTATAACAAGTGTCGGTGTTTCTGTCATCACCATGGACCAAATATAATCCAGGTAAGAGGAGTGTACTGAGCAGCAGTGACCGGGAGTAAATCGTGTGAACGTCTCGGATATTAAATATTCGGCTGCTCCATGATCAGTTCTGTTCCCTCTTTCTACAGATCACTATAAGCGAGCTGGGGTCCCACTAAGAAGACGGGGTACAGCTGGAGGTGACGGCTATAAGAAGTCAATGATGTGGCGGCCGCCATGTCAGGAGCAGAGGAGCCGCACTTCAGGACGAGGCAGATTCCGGGCTCGGTCTCTGTTCTCATTACTTTCTGCAGTCAGATGTAATCACTGAATAAGTGAATTTTCTGCTGCATCAACCCCGATCTACAACACAAGCTGCCATCATCCAGCACCGCCCAAGGGAAGGGCAGGCCCTCAGACATGGTTCCCTAGAGGTTTCCTCCACCGGGGGTTTTTCCTCTCCTGAGTTCTGACGGACGACTCTCCGTGAGCCCATCATCATCAGGGCCACATGACTATTGCCCCACACGACTGGTGGGAAATTCTACATTTGATATCTTGTATGAAGCCAATAAAGAATTCAATTAATATCTAGCAGCCGTGTATCTGAATTTATTATGTTTCGTCTACTATGTATAGTACAGAATTTGGTGAACTCCAGGGGGAATATACAGGGGTGCAGTATTGCAATAGTGTTATAATACTCGCATTTACAGGTGCTTCTCACACAATTAGAATATCATCAAAAAGTTAATTTATTTCAATTCTTCAATACAAAAAGTGAAACTCATATTATATAGAGTCATTACAGAGTGATCTATTTCAAGCGTTTATTCCTGTTAATGTTGATGATTATGGGTTACATCCAATGAAAACACAAAAATCATTATCTCAGTAAATTAGAATAATTAACAAAAAACACCTGCAAAGGCTTCCGAAGCATTTAAAAAGGCACCTTAGTCTGTTTCAGTAGGCTCCAGAATCATAGGGAAGACTGCTGACTTGACAGATGTCCAGAAGGCAGTCATCTGAGCCTAAACCACATTTAGCGTCCACATGTTTGGCCTTTCTGTAGTGATGACAGCCGGCCTAAATTACAGGTGTGTGTCTCCAGAAGCATGGGCTGGACACAATGTACTGGTCACTACAATGTATTGGGGGCTACAGCGTACTGAGGACTACAACGTACTGGTCACTACAATGCAGATTTGCAATTTTCACTCAGCAACATCCACTGCTGCTTGTATCTGGAAAACTCACTACACTTGCAGATAAATTCCCAAAGGGGTATAATTTCTAAAATGGTGTCACTTCTGAGGGGGTTTCCACTGTTTAGGCACATCAGGGGCTCTCCAAACCCAACATGGCGTCGGCTAATGATCCAGCTAATTTTGCATTTAAAAAGTCAAATGGCACTCCTTTTCTACCGAGCCTTGCCGTGCGCCCAAACAGTAGTTTTCATCCACATATGGGGTATTGGCGTACTCAGGAGAAATTGCACAATACATTTTACAGTGCATTTTCTCCTGTTACCATTGTGAAAATGCAAAATTTGGGGCTAAATGAACATTTTTGTGGGAAAAATGTAACTTTTTATTTTCACGGCTCTACATTATAAGCTTCTGTGAAGCACCTGGGAGCACAAGGTGCACCCCGCACAGCTAACATTCCTTGGGGGATCTAGTTTCCAAAACGGCGTCACTTGTGGAAGGTTTCCACTGTTTACGCACATCGGGGATCTCCAAAAGCGACATGGCGGCAGCTCTCGATTCCAGCCATTTTTGTGTTTGAAAAGTCAAACTGTGCTCCTTCCCTTCCGAGCCCTGCCGTGCGCCCAAACAGTGGTTTTCTTCCACAAATGGGGTAGCGGTGTACTGAGGAGAAATTGCGCAACACAATTTAGGGTCCATTTTCTCCTGTAACCCTTGTGAAAATAAAACAAATTGGGGATAAAGTAAAATTTTTGTGAAAAAAAAAAGTAAAATGTTCATTTTTTCCATCCACGTTCCATTAATTCCTGTGAAGCACCTGAAGGGTTAATAAACTTCTTGAATGTGGTTTTAAGCACCTTGAGGGGTGCAGTTTTTAGAACTATGTCACTTTTGGGCATTTTCTGTCATATAGGCCCCCCAAAGTCACTTCAAATGTGATGTGTTCCCTAAAAAAAATGGTTTTGTAAATTTTGTTGGAAAAATGAGAAATTGCTGGTCAACTTTTAATCCTTATAACTTCCTAACAAAAATAAAATTATGTTTCCAAAATGATGCAGATGTAAAGTAGACATGTGGGAAATGTTATTAACTATTTTGTGTGACATCTCTCTGATTTAAGGTCATAAGAATTAAAACTTGGAAAATTGCTAAATTTTCACCAAATTTCCGTTTTTTTCACAAATAAATGCAAGTCATATTGAACAACTTTTATCACTATCATGAAGTACAATATGTCAGGAAAAAACAGTCTCAGAATCAGGGGGATCCGTGGAAGCGTTCCAGAGTTATTACCTCAGAGGGACACTGGGCAGAAGTGTAAAATTTGGCCGGGTCATGAAGGTGAAAACAGGTTTGGAGGGTGAAGGCGTTAGCACTTCTCTTTCTGAAAGCATTCTTTACTCTACAGCATTTATTCCAACTAAAACTTTTGCCCTGTGCCGTAGAGAAAAATATCTTTATTTATATACACAAACCTACATATTGAGGCAACTAAAGATGGCACCCCACCACCTTACTACTTTAGATCTAACCTATAATATAAGGGACAATAAAAGGGTTGGTCCATCTCAGATATTTAAAGAGATTTCTAGCTTTGGAAAACTCCTGTTCCCCCTCTGCAATTTTTTTTTGTTGAAGAAACTGTGCTGTACTCATCCTCACTGGGTCCGGTACTGAGTCTCCGCTGCGCCTTTTAGTGTGTCATTATCAGTAGTGCTGCCATCACAGCCAGTAGCGGCACAATACGCTCAGGGCCAAGCACTATTGACGTGACGTCAGAGCTGCAGGCAATAACAGACATCTGGAGCAGCGGCGGAGACTCAGTGCTGGACCTGGGGCTGGCGAGTAAAGCGCTTTTTTTTTTTTTTTTTTTTTAACAAACTGCAACCAAAAGAAAAGGGAGTTTCCAAAACTGGAAAACCCCTTTAAGGTATATCCATAGAATATCCCATTGGGAGAACACCTTTTAAAGGGCTTATTAAAAGAACTTCAGCATTGCCTACCAACGCCCTGGAAGTGAGCGGTGCTGCTGACGTTATGACCCGTGTGTTCAGATATTGGGCACATGTCCTATTCTAATGAACTGGACGGGTGCACGATACCTGCCCATCATGCTAGCGTCTCGGTAGGTCTGCGGATCGCAACGTCATCAGCACCGCTAGTATCCGATGTGGAAGTGAACGGCTCTGGACAACCCCTTTAAGTGAAAGAAGAATACAACTTACCTTTGCCTGTGGGAGAGGTTGGGGTTCTTCTGGCTCAAAAAATAGATTCTCTTTAAAAAACTGTCCGTCCTGCAAGAATGGAGACAGCGGATATAATACAGGACAGGAAAGGTGACTGGTATGATGGAAGGCTCACAGGGGGAAAGGTATAAAGCTGGGGTACATGGGGTAGCGCACCATGCAACAGATTGAACTATCCTTTTAAAGGCAAAGATACAGCCTATTTCCAAGATCCTACCGCAATATGTAGTAGATCTAATAATAGTAATATTCGAAAATACCTCCAATTAGAAAACAGTATAGTTCTTCTGATTCACTATGTCACTTACCCTTTGTGCAGGGCATTGTAGTAGCTTGGGTATCTATGGTCACGACCACTCATAGCGACAGTTGTTAGTGGTCATAATCATGGATACCTAAACTACTACAATGCAGTGCACATGGGGTAAGCGACATAGCTAATCAGAAGAACAATACTACAATTTTAATTGGGAGGTATTTGCTAATATTATTATTACACCTACTACATAGTGGGATAGGATCTTGGAGATGGGAATACCCCTTTTTTTAAGATACAGTTGATGCTTTACAGTCTTCCTAGGTGTATACTTACTAGTTTTTCAATGGTGGGAAAATAAGTTACCAATCTGTGCAACACAAAAAAAGAAAAATAAAAGCATTGAATCGGTGATTTGCATTTGTATAATAATGTGATAGCAGAGAGGTGCGGGCACCTGTAGCAGGCGGAGAAGCTTTCCACCGCCCCGTGCAGAGGGTTTCCCTCCAGCCACAGCTCTTTCAGCTCCAGGTTGTGGATCAGATCCAGCTCTTCAACTCTGCAAAGCGAAAAAAGAACATGTTCCCGTCACCAGCTACCACCAGAAAACACAGAGATTTGTTTGTTTCTTGCCTTCTTCCAAGAGCCACAAACCATTTTATTGTTCCGTCTATATGGCCTGGGGTTTTTTTTTCCCAGGATGAGTATGGGCTTTCTATTCCTCCATTTTTGGGACTTGTAACTTTTTCTGTTGCTGGGGCTGGGTGAGGGTCTTTTTGTATTTTTATTCATACCATTTTGATCGATTGCTTTTTATTCCATTTTTGAGAAGTGCAGCGATCGAAAAATCAATTATTTTGATTTTAATTTTTTTAAAAGGTTTACAATTTGGGTTCTTTATATTTTCATAGGATGGAGTTTTACGGATTCGATTTACCAATTTTTCTGTTTATTTTTTTTTTTTTATTTCTTTAGTTTTTAATTGGGAAAAGCGAGACAAATGAAAATTATGGGTTTTAGTTTATTTATTCATTTTTAAATAAATTTTTACTTATTTTTGCCCTGGACTCTGCGACTGTTTGATTTCTTGTACTATACTGGGAACACAGATGTACAGAGATGGCAGGACGGGGGTCTTCAGGAGGCCACTGACTGCCACTGTTACCCACCGGTACCCCACGATCGATGGCATATACGGGGTAATCGGAAAAGACGTCACGACGGCAGCAGACCCGATCCCTGCGCAAGGAGGCGACGTACCTCGTTATAGGAGAGGTTCAGACTCTGCAGGTGCCGGGTCAGGTAGAAGAGATGAGCAAAACCAGTCAGCTTGGAGAGACGACGACAACTCAGGTCCAAAGACTGAAGCTACAAAAATATATATAGAGAATTTCACAAACACCCTATGGACAGGGGGGCGCTGGTTCTTACCCCATGTATCATTAGCCCAAGAGTGACAAAAAAGATTGTGGGGGTCCCAGCAGGGTCCCCAAGGATCTCCAGTGGCATAGCCTAGTGTGGATCTGCTCAGATCACAGATGGGGCTGTAATTAATAGTATTTATTATTACCTGGGGGCAACACTCCGAGATCATCTGCAGGACGACCTCTGCGGCTGCAGCGTGGGTCAGCGAAAGCACAATGTTGTCAGAAAGCAAATCTAAGGAAAGCAAATAACATTAGTGAGGAAGGGGCACGGCGCCGGCAGAGGAGAGAAGGCGACGGGGCGCCGGCAGAGGAGAGAAGGCGACGGGGCGCCGGCAGAGGAGAGAAGGCGACGGGGCGCCGGCAGAGGAGAGAAGGCGACGGGGCGCCGGCAGAGGAGAGAAGGCGACGGGGCCGTGAGCAAAAAGCAAAGCAGGATGCCAATATTTATTTGTATAAGTATACAAAATGCCGTCATATAGTGCCCACACATTACCGCTATACAGTACAACATATATAATATAGTGCCGACACATTACCGCTATACAGTACCTACAACACGCATCATATAGCGCCCACACATTATCGCTATACAGTACCTACAACACGCATCATATAGAACCCACATTACCGCTATACAGTACCTACAACACGCATCATATAGCGCCCACACATTACCGCTATACAGTACCTACAACACACATCATAAAGCGCCCACACATTACCGCTATACAGTACCTACAACACGCATCATATAGTGCCCACGCATTACCGCTATACAGTGCCTACAGCACGCATCACACAGTGCCCACGCATTACCGCTATACAGTGCCTACAGCACGCATCACAGTGCCCACGCATTACCGCTATACAGTACCTACAGCACGCATCACAGTGCCCACGCATTACCACTATACAGTGCCTACAACACGCATCACAGTGCCCACGCATTACCGCTATACAGTGCCTACAGCACGCATCACAGTGACCACGCATTACCGCTATACAGTGCCTACAGCACGCATCACACAGTGCCCACAGCACGCATCAGTGCCCACGCATTACCGCTATACAGTGCCTACAGCATGCATCACACAGTGCCCACGCATTACCGCTATAGTGCCCACACATTACTGCTATACAGTGCCTACAGCACGCATCACAGTGCCCACGCATTACCGCTATACAGTGCCTACAACACGCATCACAGTGCCCACGCATTACCGCTATACAGTGCCTACAGCACGCATCACAGTGCCCACGCATTACCGCTATACAGTGCCTACAGCACGCATCACACAGTGCCCACAGCACGCATCACAGTGCCCACGCATTACCGCTATACAGTGCCTACAGCATGCATCACAGTGCCCACGCATTACCGCTATAGTGCCCACACATTACCGCTATACAGTGCCTACAGCACGCATCACACAGAGCCCACGCATTACCGCTATACAGTGCCTACAGCACGCATCACACAGTGCCCACGCATTACCGCTATACAGTGCCTACAGCACGCATCACACAGTGCCCACACATTACCGCTATACAGTGCCTACAACACACATCATATAGCGTCCACACATTACCGCTATACAGTGCCTACAACACGCATCACACAGTGCCCACACATTACCGCTATACAGTGCCTACAGCACGCATCACAGTGCCCACGCATTACCGCTATACAGTGCCTACAGCACGCATCAGTGCCCACGCATTACCGCTATACAGTGCCTACAGCACGCATCACACAGTGCCCACAGCACGCATCACAGTGCCCACGCATTACCGCTATACAGTGCCTACAGCATGCATCACACAGAGCCCACGCATTACCGCTATACAGTGCCTACAGCACGCATCACACAGTGCCCACGCATTACCGCTATACAGTGCCTACAGCACGCATCACACAGAGCCCACGCATTACCGCTATACAGTGCCTACAACACACATCATATAGCGTCCACACATTTCCGCTATACAGTGCCTACAACACACATCATATAGCGTCCACACATTTCCGCTATACAGTGCCTACAACACGCATCATATAGCGCCCACACATTACCGCTATACAGTACCTACAACATACCTCATATAGCGCCCACACATTACTGCTATACAGTACCTACAACACACATCATATAGCGCCCACACATTACCTCTATACAGTACCTACAACACACATCATATAGCGTCCACACATTACCTCTATACAGTACCTACAACACACATCATATAGTGCCCACACATTACCGCTATACAGTACCTACAACACACATCATATAGTGCCCACACATTACCGCTATACAGTACCTACAACACACATCATATAGCGCCCACACATTACCGCTATACAGTACCTACAACACACATCATATAGCGCCCACACATTACCGCTATACAGTACCTACAACACACATCATATAGTGCCCACACATTACCGCTATACAGCACCTACAACACACATCATATAGTGCCCACGCATAACCGCTATACAGTACCTACAACACACATCATATAGCGCCCACACAAGTTCTCAGTGTGGATTGTCACTGCTAATTTCACTTAATGGTTTGCAAAGAGTGAAATCTGTGGCCAAATCTGCAGTTAAGTTTTGCACAGATTTTGGTGCAGATTTTCTGTCCCATTTACAGAGGCTTTATGACAGTTATTGCTTCAGTTATAAACTGTGGACACAGCTCAGGTGTGAACAGAGGGCAATGTGATGAGAGCTGATGGGCGGTGATGTCCTTCCTGTCCTGCAGCCAGATATTATCCGCCTCTGATTGGTAGAATTAGAAGCCCCCCTCATTCCTTTCCTCTGCTGAATGCGGCCCTTGTCCCCCTCATTACCGCGCTCGTCCCCCTCATTACCGCGCTCGTCCCTCCGGCCCGTCCCGCTCCTTCGCTTATTGTGCTGATGACTCCCGCGCTCTGGATTTCTGCCAGCACTAATGTTGTATCTTCTCCATCCCCCTCATCTGCAGGTGGAAGACCCCAGCCAGGCCAACGACGAGGGTCTCACAGCCCCCCACACCGCCGTGTGCGCCCCCCACACCGAGATCGTCCAGTTCCTCGTCCAGTTCGGAGTGAAGGTAAACGCAGCAGACAGCGCCGGCTGCTGCCCCGAATATCGGCTCGCATTAAAGGGGTCGGCAGAAAACCCCCCATCCCTTGTTAGAGGCCTGAGAGCACTTATTAAGCACTACCCCGCCCCCCCGGCCAGCACGTGACTCAGCCCCCGGCCAGATTGCATCAATGGGAGAAAAAGAAAAAAAAATCTTAGCCCAAGAAATAGAAAAGTTGAGCCCCCGAGGGTCTGGGTGATTGAGGACAGACGGTCTAGTTTTTCAGGGGGTTTTCTGTGGCGGTTTCTGTCGTTTTCTCCGCTTGGTGTCGCTGTCAGGACCCCGCTGCACTGCGCCGCCTCCTGCAACAACGTCCAGGTGTGTAAGTTCCTGGTGGAGTCCGGAGCCGCCGTGTGCGACATGACCTACAGCGACCGCCAGAGGGCGGCAGACAAGTGCGAGGAGATGGAGGAGGCTACAGCCAGTGCTCCCAGCTCCTGTACGCAGTGGCGTACCGCCAATGGCGGCAGACCACGCGACTGCTATGGGGCCCGTGAGCCGGGGGACCCCATAGCAGTCCAGGGGTGGACATACCGCCGCCGGTGCAGCAGCGCCGGGTCTCCACCATGCAGCTGCTCCCTGCACGCGGCGGTCAGGGAGCGATCCCTGCAGCTCCGCTGCTGTCAGGAGGAGAATAGCCGCGGAGCTGGAGGGTTCGTCCTCTGCTTCCTCCCTGACCCAGGCGCGCGCAGCTTGATGACGTCATCATGCAGCGCGCGCCTGGGTCAGGAAGAAAGCTGCCGGCAACCAGGAGGATGCTGCAGGCGAGCGAGCTGAGGTAAGTTGTTCTTTTTTTTTTTTTTTTTTTTACTGAAATGCTGGGGAGGGGAGGTGGGGGGAGGAATGATGGGGCTGGGGAGAGGAATAGTGGGGTTGATGGGGCTGGGGAGAGCAATAATGGGGTTGATGGGGCTGGGGAGAGGAATAATGGGGTTGATGGGGCTGGGGAGAGGAATAATGGGGTTGATGGGGCTGGGGAGAGCAATAATGGGGATGGGAAGAGGAATGATGGGATTGATGGGGCTGGGGATGGCTACGGAGAGGAATGATGGGGCTTTGGGGAGCAATGATGGGGATGGTGGGGCTGGGGAGAGCAATGATGGGATGGTGGGGCTGGGGTGAGCAATAATGGAGTTGATGGGGCTGGGGAGAGGAATAATGGAGTTGATGGAGCTGGGGAGAGGAATGATGGGATGATGGGGCTGGGGAGAGCAATAATGGGGCTGATGGGGCTAGGGAGAGGAATGATGGGGCTGGGAAGAGCAATAATGGGGCTGATGGGGCTGGGAAGAGCAATAATGGGGCTGGGGAGAGGAATGATGCGGCTGGGAAGAGCAATAATGGGGCTGATAGGGCTGGGGAGAGCAATGATGGGGATGGTAGGGAAGGGGAGAGCAATGACGTGTTGCTGGGAGCAAGCAATGATGAGGGTGCTGGGACAAAGCAATGGTGGGGGCCTGGGAGAGAGCAATTATGCGGGGCTGGGAGAGAGCAATGATAGGGGTGCTGGGAGAGCGCAATGATGGGGGTGCTGGGAGAGAGCAATGATGGGGGGGGCTGGGAGAGAGCATTGATGGAGGTGCTGGGACAGAGCAATGATGGGGTGCTGGGACAGAGCAATGATGGGAGTGCTGGGAGAGAGCAATGATGGGGGTGGTGGGACAGAGCAATGATGCGGGTGCTGAGAGAGCGCAATGATGGGAGTGCTGGGAGAGCGAATTGATGGTGCTGGAAGAGCGCAACGATGAGGGTGCTGGGACAGAGCAATGACGGGGGTGCTGGGAGACAGTAATGATGGGGGTGCTGAGAGAGAGCAATGATGGAGGTGGTGGGAGAGAGCAATGATGGGGGTGCTGGGAGACAGTAATGATGGGGGTGCTGAGAGAGAGCAATGATGGAGGTGGTGGGAGAGAGCAATTGCGAGGGTGCTGGGAGAGAGTAATGATGGGGTGCTGGTAGAGAGCAATGATGGGGGTTTCACTTTGCTTGTACTGTAAAGCCTTGTATATTTTCCGTGTGCACATAGCCTTACAGTTAATTGGGGAGAGTCACAGAGACTGAATAATTTATTTTATTGGCCGGTGCAGATTATAGTTAATGGGGGGCACAGTGCTGCTTATCACTTTATATTTTGATTACTAAGTGGCTAATAGTATATTAATGGGGGGGTGTTACATATCTGTATTCGAGGACGCAGAGCGGGGGAGACACATGTATGCAGACAATATCTGACCTTGTTATTTTTAGGGCTGTACTGGTCATCGTGGCTGGGAGATGTCGACATGAAGGTCTGACCAGATGGAGAAGAAGCAGCAGAAACCGGCTCTGATCAGATGAGACGTCTGCGGTAAGTGCCTGGATGTAAATATTATTCTGTATCTGCGCTGTGTGACTTGCAGTGATGATGTTATCTGTAAAATCCCTTAGGCTGCATTCTCACATTTGTGTGAAATGTCCGTGTGCTGCCAGATCTTTTTATCGGATGGTCCACGGACTCGTACAGTTTTATAGATCCATTCACACATCCATGAAAATCACGGATCTGAGAATGAGATCTAAGAGGGCAGAGAATGTCCTGTTCTGATCCGATTTTGAGGATTAGAATAGGACATGCTCAATGCGTCAGTAAAACAGGCCAGCACACCGACACTGCGCACAGATGCAGGAATGTAGCCTTATTATGTACAGCACAGTCCCTTAGTATATAGTGTACTCATTATGTATAGAGCCGTCCCTTATTATGTACCATCCTCTCTAGCGGCTCACAGTTGGGGGATCATACTGTGTTGGGGTCAGCATACTTTACCCTGGGAGTTGAGTTGGGGTACAGTAGGGTCATTATACTGTGCATATGGAGGAATTCACCATGGGGGTTTCATACTGTGTTTGGGGGGCCCTTTTTTTGGCATCACACTTTATGGGGCAATGAAAGAGAGATCTAGGACGTCAGCAGGAGGAAAATTACTATGTAAAGGATAGAAAGTTGTGAGATCTGATCTTTGGTGACCCCGACAATTATTTACATTTTTTTGGGGGGGGGGGGGGGGGCCCAATTAGAGCTTCTGCTATGGGGCCCCATGATTCCTATGTACGCCCCTGCCTGTACAGTAAGTACAGACAATCCACCTGGCCACGTACAAGACATCGTTCACACTTACCTGGCATTTTTTACATTTTCTTAAATGCATATATTTTAATTTTATTAAAAATGGGATTTATTAAATTTTTTGCGTCTGACATCTGCGGAATGAGTTAACTGAGAATTTATCAGTGAGCTTGCAGCTTTTTTTTTTAAGCTGTCATTTTACTGAGCCTACATGAAAGCTGAGCAGAACTTTGTGTCAGTGAGAGGAGCTCACTGACAGGTCCTCAGTTGACTCATTCCACAGCCACTTAAAAGGCCTGTAAAAGCCAAACTGTGAAAAATTTTAATGGAACCAATTTGCAAAAAATATTTGGCTCAAAAATAAATGCATTTAAATACAAAAGAAAGTCCCCAAAGGTGACCATAACATTTAAAGGGGAAATGCCCGCTCAAACCAGATCCCTATGGTTAGAGATTTCCTGGACACAGCCCTGCTCAGAGTGGAAAAACATGGCTGCTCTGGTACAGAAACAGCGCCACATCTGCTCACAGCCGGTATTGCAGGACCCTGAGCTGTAATACCAAATACAACCCATGGGTCAGGGTGGCGCTGTTTTCCGTAACAATTATTTAAATGTTTTTATTCCCTGACGAAGTAAATGGTGAAGAATAAAAACGCAAGGTATATAAGAAAGCGAGTGCAGTTTATTCCGGCGGGCGGGATGCTGAAGCTTCGATCCCCATGGTGCGAGCCTCCATGTGAGGCCGGTGTGGGGACTCGCCTCCTCTCCTGCCTGGAGGGCGCACATTAGCGGCCGCTGTAGGCGGATTAGGATGAACGGCTGGAATGTGCTGGATTATAGGGCCCCGGCTCTCACCGCTCCGGGCTGAGACAATAATCGTCTGCGCGCTGATTCCATCACTCAGAGGCGAACGCCCAGTAACCCTGTACGGCCGGGTCTGCGAGTCACTATAGCGGCAGGATGGGCCCTGAACACTGTCAGGAGTCAGTCATAGCAGGGGTCCTCCAAGTCACAGCTGCTACCTACAGGGCACCAGGTCCAAGCCCAGAGTCCGGTAACTGACCTCCTCCCAGCGAGTGAGGCCGCACCCAGCGGAGGCCATACAGGAACAGAAGTGAGGCCATTGTAGAGCAAGTGCCCGGAAATGTGGCATCCAGAGAAGTCACCGCATACAAGCGCCCAGAGCTGAGCCCTCATCTAAGCCCAAAACAGGTTTAAGACGAGGAGGGGTTAATGCAGTAGAAAAACAGCTCAAATAATGATGGCAATACCGCCACTCATACCAGTATCATAGCAGTTATATTCTTACACAGGGGCAGTATCATAGCAGTTATATTCTTATACAGGGGCAGTATCATAGCAGTTATATTCTTATACATAGTAGCAGTATTATAGCAGTTATATTCTTATACTGGAGCAGTATTATAGCAGTTATATTCTTATACATAGTAGCAGTATTATAGTAGTTGTATTCTTATACAGGGGCAGTATTATACCAGTTATATTCTTGTACTTAGTAGCAGTATTATAGTAGTTATATTCTTGTACATAAGAGCTGTATTATAGTAGTTATATTCTTATACAGGGGCAATATCATAGCAGTTATATTCTTGTACATAGGAGCAGTATTATAGTAGTTATATTCTTGTATATAGGGGCAGTATTATAGTAGTTGTATTCTTGTACATACGGAGCAGTATTATAGCAGTTATATTCTTGTACATAGGGGGCAGTATTATAGTAGTTATATTCTTGTACATAGGAACAGTATTATAGTAGTTGTATTCTTGTACATAGAGGGCAGTATTATAGTAGTTGTATTCTTGTACATAGGGAGCAGTATTATCGCAGTTATATTCTTGTACATAGGGAGCAGTATTATAGTCGTTGTATTCTTTTACATATGAATTTTCTTCTGTTGGGCAAATTGTATGAAATTCTGCTAGGTAGTCCTCGGTATTCATGTGCTCTGTATAACCCCATCCCCACCACTGACTGGAGGAAAGCTGCCGATCAGTGGTGTGAGTGGGGTTATACAAAGCTCAGCATTCAGAGAACTACTAGAGCTGCAGCAGATAAAACACTGATTTTATCAAAATAGCAGTAAGCAGCAAAAAGCGTGAGATATCACTGTAATCAGGGTCTCACCCCTTATATCATGCTGCTCTCAGATGGGGCATCTAAAACCGGGTGGCAGATTCCCTTACGATTTAACAGCACTTTCTG
Source organism: Phyllobates terribilis (assembly GCF_046119375.1). NCBI lineage: Eukaryota > Metazoa > Chordata > Amphibia > Anura > Dendrobatidae > Phyllobates > Phyllobates terribilis. The sequence continues at coordinate 915,192 of NW_027363295.1, forward strand.
ATGACTTTTTAGAATAAGGAGTACTATATAAGGAATAATTGCCACTCATTATACGCTCCTGAGTGTACATGAATGTATGGGGAGTGTACATTATATGATGGGTCTCCTGCATTTTTTCTCTACATTATAAGCCTCAGCATTTACCTTTTCTGTGCTCTGCTTTTTCTCCCTCCATCTCCCCCTTCCATAGGTTTATAGGGGCATCGCAGACATTTTTGTTGAAATGAACCTGTCGCGTTCCTCCCGGTAGCGTTCGACTTCCAGTCACTGGGGCGGCACTGCTCTGTGTATAGAAAGTGGCGCCTGTAACTGCGACCCCTGTAGTGACTGATGGCAGCTCAGCATTAGGGCCGGCTGTCAATCAGGGCTGGGGGCACGGTGACAGCCGTCACTCTCTATACACAGAGCGGTGACTGAACCAGTGCCGCCCCCATGACTGATACCCAAACGCTACCAGGTACGATAAAGTTCATTTCCTCCTGGCAGAGGGAGTCTAAATGCCGGCACCGGGCAGGTTCAGAATGCTATTAACCTGCAGAGTAACCCCATATCTACAGGTTGATAACGTTTTTTCACGTGACAGGTTCCCTTCCCTTCTCCCACAGATTTAGCCGATATTGAGAGTGAATGATTAGTGCAGGAGACCAAAAAATGTGTTTTAAGTGACAAAAGAAGAAGGTTTATCTGATAATGTATATTACAAAGTGTCTTATCTTTACTTGCACTATTGATTAATGAAATCAGGTTAGGCTGGAGCAGGAGCACAGTGATAGGACAATCAGAGGGAGACACGGGCAGATCGTGCTGCAGCTTATTCTAGTAAGGAGTTTATCTCTACACAACCATATCACTGCCACTGCTTCTGAACATGTGCTGAATGGAAAGCGGGAATCCCTCCCGCCTGTGTGCGATGTGTACGTGAGCAGTCAGTGCAGCATTCTCTACCCACTAGCTGAGAGATAACTGAAGCTTAGCGCTAGAGCCTGCAGAGGGGAGAACTGGTGACAATTGCAGGACACACAGGGGCCAGAATAGAATATACACATAGCAGTAGCCATCTGACATGACTGTTATGCCCTCAATATAACATTCATTGTGTACGCTGTCCATCAGTGTACAAGCTGTGGGGATCTGGCCGAGGCCGGCAGTACCAGGCGCACACACTTATATGGATCTTGCTGTGAAGGGGCGTCAGCGCCCCAGTGAGCACCATGGACCATTTGTTCTGTTAATTGGGAGGACCAATAACGTAATGCAGTAAAGTACCTGTACATTATCTGATAATGCCCTGTATATTATGTACTTACATTATTATTGCTATTATTACATACAGTTTTTACAGTACAGACTCATTTCTTGTTACATCATTTAGATGAAAAAGCGAGGTCTGGTTCCCACAGATGCCACATATACTGCCCTGTTCAACGCCTGCGCGGAGTCGCCATGGAAAGACTCGGGTCTGCAGCACGCACTGAAGCTGCGGAAAGAATTGATGGACAAGAACATTGAGCTTAATCCCATCACTTACCGGAGCTCGCTGAAGGTCTGCACGCTGAGCTCAGGACTGCAGGGGAGCTGTGAGCTATTTAAGGTAAGTCAAGGTCACAGTCCTGGTCACCCACAATGGAGTCCTTATAAGATGCCCCTATCGTAGATTAACCGGGAGGGAACAGCATCATTGTAATCATTCCACGGGGAATCACCAGTGCACCATGTCTGGCCGGGGACTTAGCCGCCATCAGAAGGCACCACCAGAGTTCAGTTCTTCTGTGGGGACCAGGGGGTCACTTACTAAATTCGAGAAAGGTGGACAGCTTTGAACTATCTGCTACTGCGACGCCCTCCCTGAGCGGTGGGGTTACTCGGTGCCGGACAATATATGGTGGGGGTATGTGGGTGTCGTCGTGGCCGCGACCCAGTCCGTGCCCAGGGCTGTCACATAAAAAGAATGGGCTATTGGATGAGTGGATGTTCGACTACGCCACCTGTGGTTTCTGGTGATGGCCACCAGCGCTGCAGCAGTCCTCTGAGGCTGATGTTCTGACAGCTTGGTTGGTACTACTCCCCACAGGTGGAGTAAGCCTCAGGGCAGTTTGGAGGATCTGGGGAGTTGTGGTGGGTGCAGTGCCGCGCAGGAATGAGCAAACGGAGGCAGTATGTGAAGTCATCCAAGATTTACTCACTTTGATGAAGTAGCAGCTGCAAAGCTTCTCTCTGCTTCTCGTGGCGCGCTGCGGCCACCAGGAAGGGGTTCAGCACTTCCTAGGTAGATCAGGAGCACCTGTCAAGACCCCGCTGGGGTGTTCCTTTCTTTCCTAGATTCTCCCACTGAGTCCTCTCCTGACGGTATGTGATGTAAACGTGGAGTAAGGCCGGGTCCCACTAGATATACACAGGTTGAGAGATACAGGTGGCGACTCCGCTGCGTCCGTATCCCCCTGGGATCCACTAAGCCTCCGGGCTTTTCTAACGATGACGTGAAGTACACTGTCAGATATCGGGGGCCGGTCCCCTCTTGCGGCAGGAGTCCCTCAGGCTAGGCCAGAGTGAAGAATACAGGTGGCGACTCCGCTCCATCCGTACCCTCCTGGGATCCTTTCGTCTGTGGAGCCTATCTCCTCTGCTCCCCTCCTGGGCCTTCTTGATTGGACTCTGACCGGGGACAGAGCTAGCTATAACTCAACTCTGCCCCAACCCCCCGTCTCGAGGCCTGAGACCGGGAACCGTGACCCCTGAGCCGGCCGCAGCTTTGTGCTGACTGACCTTCCCAAGGAACCACGACAAAAGACCAGGTTATAAAGATGGCCACTGTATATATATGATGCTAAAGTAAAGTGCTTCCTCCACCCTCACCCACTACATGGTTCCCACCATCTTTGGTTCCTCCCCATCTCCTCTATCGCGGGCCGGGGCAGCACCCTGGTGCATTTAGGCCCCCTACAGCAGAGGTCCCCAACCGCCGGTCCGCGGACCAGGACCGGGCCGTTGGGGTTTTTCAGCCGGTCCGCGGCGCCGCTGACCAGGGCCGGCGTCAGCACCCGGGCAAATGCCGGGGCTCTGAGCAGGCAGAGGGGCCCACTGGCGGTCGCGCACCCCGCTGGGCTATGGGCGGAGGAGAGGAGAGCGGTGTCAGCGCCCGCCCTTCTCCGCCGCTTGCTCAGGGCCCCGGCAGCCCGATACTTACCTCTCCCCGTGCCTCCGCAGATCAGCTGTCTTCCTGCTCTGCGCTCCCTGTGACGTCTCAGGTCAGAGGGCGCGGTGACGTCTTTACACCGCGCCCTCCCCTGAGCCGTCACAGGGAGCGCTGAGTGGGAAGAAACGACAACGCTGGAGTTCGGAGCCGAGCAGCGAGCGGCGGGCAGCAGGTAGCAGGTGAGGAGAAGGGAGGTGAGTATTTGATTTTTTTTTTTAATGTATGGAGGCATGGGGCAGTATAAAGAGGGGAGGGGGGGCATCCTGCTTGGGGCATTATAAAGAGGAGGGGTGACAGCCTGCATGGGGCATTATAAGGTGGGGAACAGCCTGCATGGGGCATTATAAAGAGGGGGGGATTCCTGCTTGGGGCATTATAATGAGGAGGGGTGACAGCCTGCATGGGGCATTATAAGGTGGGGACCAGCCTGCATGGGACATTATAAGGTGGGGAACAGCCTGCATGGGGCATTATAAGGTGGGGAACAGCCTGCACGGGGCATTATAAAGAGAGGGGGGGACATCCTGCATGGGGCAGTATAAAGAGGAGGGGTGACAGCCTACATGGGGCAGTATAAAGAGGAGGGGTGACAGCCTACATGGGGCAGTATAAAGAGGAGGGGTGACAGCCTACATGGGGCAGTATAAAGAGGAGGGGTGACAGCCTGCATGGAGCATTATAAAGAGGAGGGGTGACAGCCTGCATGGGGCATTATAAAGAGGAGGGGTGACAGCCTGCATGGGGCAGTATAAAGAGGAGGGGTGACAGCCTACATGGGGCAGTATAAAGAGGAGGGGTGACAGCCTGCATGGAGCATTATAAAGAGGAGGGGTGACATCCTGCATGGAGCATTATAAAGAGGAGGGGTGACAGCCTGCATGGGGCATTATAAAGAGGGGGGGTGACAGCCTGCATGGGGCAGTATAAAGAGGAGGGGTGACAGCCTGCATGGGGCAGTATAAAGAGGAGGGGTGACAGCCTGCATGGGGCAGTATAAAGAGGAGGGGTGACAGCCTGCATGGGGCAGTATAAAGAGGAGGGGTGACAGCCTGCATGGGGCATTATAAAGAGGGGGGGCAGCCTGTATGGGGCATTATGTGGGGGGTAACAGCCTGCATGGAGCATTAAAAGGGGGGGGCCTGTATGGGGCATTATGTGGGGGGGAACAGCCTGCATGGAGCATTATAAGGGGGGGGGGCAGCCTGTATGGGGCATTATGTGGGGGTAACAGCCTGCATGGAGCATTAAAAGGGAGGGGCCTGTATGGGGCATTATGTGGGGGGTAACAGCCTGCATGGAGCATTATAAGGGGGGGACAGCCTGTATGGGGCATTATGTGGGGGGTAACAGCCTGCATGCAGCATTATATGGGGACCGGTATCCTGTATGGAGCGTTATATGGGGGCCAGTATTCCGTATGGAGCCTTATATGGGGGCCAGTATTCCGTATGGGGTCTTATATGGGGGCCAGTATTCCGTATGGGGCCTTATATGGGGGCAAGTATTCCGTATGGGGCCTTATATGGGGGCAAGTATTCCGTATGGGGCCTTATATGGGGGCAAGTATTCCGTATGGGGCCTTATATGGGGGCAAGTATTCCGTATGGGGCCTTATATGGGGGCCAGTATTCCGTATGAAGCGTTATATGGGGGCCAGTATTCCGTATGGGCGTTATATGGGGACCAGTATTCCGTATGGAGCCTTATATGGGGGCCACTATTCTGTGTGGAGCGATTCACCGGTTTCTGAGCTATTGTAGAATTTACAATAGATATCACTCATGAAGTGAAATCTTTGCATTGTACTATATATATATATTTCTCCGCCGTATCTCTGCATCATGAATCGTGGTATGTGTTAAAGGGGCCCACTGAGACTCTTTCGCCCGGGGCCCAGAAAAACCTGGAGCTGGCCCTGCCGCTGACAGCTAGCTCCGCGGCCCTGCGCCTGGTCAGAACTCGCTCTGTGTGGATTTATAATGTTTTCTGCCATAGCCGTGACAGCTCGCAGCTCCCGGCAGAGAACATTATGCAGGACGGGGTGGGGCGTCGGGCGGGTCTTAGTGACGCAGCCCTCCACAGCACAGCATGGTACCTGTTGTACGTCACGGGGCGGGTCTTAGTGACGCGGCCCTCCTGCACAGCATGGTCTGTTCCTGACGGGGTGGGGCGGCAGGCTCTCCTCACTGACACGCCCCCGGCAGAACATGTTATGTGGGGCGTGCTGGGGCAGCAGACTGGCTTCAGTGACGCGGCTCCCGGTACCGGTGTTCAGTGTGTAGCGCTGCTAAACAGCAGCGCTGTATACACTGACGAACAATGTACAATGCTGCTACTTAGCAGCGCTGTACACCGAGGTCCCGCCAGCATCCTCCCCATACAGCTCCACCCCTCCATAACCCCACCCCCATATGACCAAAGCCCCGCCCCCACCCCCACCGGGCCATGGAAAACTGGTCTTGCTTAAAGCCGGTCCCTGGTGCAAAAAAGGTTGGGGACCTCTGCCCTACAGGACAGGAGTGGTGTAGTGTTGAGTGTGAAGTAGGGTCTTGTGTGATGCTCCATCCTTACCTGAGAGAGGAGATACCACACCTCTTTCTGAGGTGCAGTACCCCTGTGGCAACTGAACCCTCAGGGGCGCCACACTACCAACACATTCACTGTCAGCTTAAGAGATAGAAAGATGGTGCTGGGGTGTAAATTTTCAGCTAGTTAGTATGTCACCTGTTAGGGGGGCACAGGGACCCCACCAGGGGCGTTCTGGCCCACCGGAGGATCAGGAAATCCCCCGGTGGGCCCTGGGTCCCATTGGCCATGCCCCCAAGCCCCGCCCCCTACCCCCCCTGGGCCCTGTACAGAGAACAGAGGGCCCCCCTGGTTCGCTTATCATATTGGCAGCACTGTATGGGCCCTTTCAGGTATATATTATTGGAGGCAGCAGAATCTATGGTCTCCTGTCAGGTATATATTATTGGAGGCAGCAGAATGTATGGGCCCTTTCAGGTATATATTATTGGAGGCAGCAGAATGTATGGGCTCCTGACAGGTATATATTATTGGAGCCAGCAGAATCTATGGGCTCCTGTCAGGTATATATTATTGGAGGCAGGAGAATGTATGGGCTCCTGTCAGGTATATATTATTGGAGGCAGCAGAATGTATGGGCTCCTGTCAGGTATATAGTATTGGAGGCAGGAGAATGTATGGGCTCCTGTCAGGTATATAGTATTGGAGGCAGGAGAATGTATGGGCCCTTTCAGGTATATATTATTGGAGCCAGCAGAATGTATGGGCTCCTGTCAGGTATATAGTATTGAAGGCAGCAGAATGTATGGGCTCCTGACAGGTATATATTATTGAAGGCAGCAGAATGTATGGGCTCCTGACAGGTATATATTATTGGAGGCAGGAGAATGTATGGGCTCCTGACAGGTATATATTATTGGAGGCAGGAGAATGTATGGGCTCCTGACAGGTATATATTATTGGAGGCAGGAGAATGTATGGGCCCTTTCTGGTATATATTATTGAAGGCAGCAGAATGTATGGGCTCCTGACAGGTATATATTATTGGAGGCAGGAGAATGTATGGGCCCTTTCAGGTATATATTATTGAAGGCAGCAGAATGTATGGGCTCCTGACAGGTATATATTATTGGAGGCTGCAGAATGTATGGGCTCCTGTCAGGTATATATTATTGGAGGCAGCAGAATGTATGGGCTCCTGTCAGGTATATATTATTGGAGGCAGCAGAATGTATGGGCTCCTGTCAGGTATATATTATTGGAGGCAGCAGAATCTATGGGATCCTGTCAAGTATATATTATTGGAGTCAGGAGAATGTATGGGCTCCTGTCAGGTATATATTATTGGAGCCAGCAGAATGTATGGGCTCCTGTCAGGTATATATTATTGGAGGCAGGAGAATGTATGGGCTCCTGTCAGGTATATATTATTGAAGGCAGCAGAATGTATGGGCCCTTTCAGGTATATATTATTGAAGGCAGCAGAATGTATGGGCTCCTGACAGGTATATATTATTTTAGCCAGCAGAATCTAAGGGCTCCTGTCAGGTATATATTATTGGAGGCAGGAGAATGTATGGGCTCCTGTCAGGTATATATTATTGGAGGCAGCAGAATGTATGGGCCCCTGTCAGGTATATATTATTGGAGCCAGCAGAATCTATGGGCTCCTGTCAGGTATATATTATTGAAGGCAGCAGAATGTATGGGCTCCTGTCAGGTATATATTATTGGAGGCAGGAGAATGTATGGGCTCCTGTCAGGTATATATTATTGGAGGCAGGAGAATGTATGGGCTCCTGACAGGTATATATTATTGGAGGCAGGAGAATGTATGGGCCCTTTCAGGTATATATTATTGAAGGCAGCAGAATGTATGGGCTCCTGACAGGTATATATTATTGGAGGCTGCAGAATGTATGGGCTCCTGTCAGGTATATATTATTGGAGGCAGGAGAATGTATGGGCTCCTGTCAGGTATATATTATTGGAGGCAGCAGAATGTATGAGCTCCTGTCAGGTATATATTATTGGAGGCAGGAAAATGTATGGGCTCCTCTCAGGTATATATTATTGAAGGCAGGAGAATGTATGGGCTCCTGTCAGGTATATATTATTGGAGGCAGGAGAATGTATGGGCTCCTGTCAGGTATATATTATTGGAGGCAGCAGAATCTATGGGCTCCTGTCAGGTATATATTATTGGAGGCAGGAGAATGTATGGGCTCCTGTCAGGTATATATTATTGGAGGCAGCAGGGTGTATGGGCTCCTGTCAGGTATATATTATTGGAGGCAGCAGAATGTATGGGCTCCTGTCAGGTATATATTATTGGAGGCAGCATAATGTATGGGCTCCTGTCAGGTATATATTATTGGAGGCAGCATAATGTATGGGCTCCTGTCAGGTACATATTATTGGAGGCAGCAGAATCTATGGGCTCCTGTCAGGTATATATTATTGGAGGCAGCAGAATCTATGGGCTCCTGTCAGGTATATATTATTGGAGGCAGCAGAATCTATGGGCTCCTGTCAGGTATATATTATTGGAGGCAGCAGAATGTATGGGCTCCTGTCAGGTATATATTATTGGAGGCAGCAGAATCTATGGGCTCCTGTCAGGTATATATTATTGGAGGCAGCAGAATGTATGGGCTCCTGTCAGGTATATATTATTGGAGGCCACAGAATGTATGAGCTCCTGTCAGGTATATATTATTGGAGGCCACAGAATGTATGGGCTCCTGTCAGGTATATATTATAGGAGGCTGCAGAATGTATGGGCTCCTGTCAGGTATATATTATTGGAGGCTGCAGAATGTATGGGCTCCTGTCAGGTATATATTATTGGAGGCAGCAGAATGTATGGGCTCCTGTCAGGTATATATTATTGGAGGCAGCAGAATGTATGGGCTCCTGTCAGGTATATATTATTGGAGGCAGCAGAATGTATGGGCTCCTGTCAGGTATATATTATTGGAGGCAGCAGAATGTATGGGCTCCTGTCAGGTATATATTATTGGAGGCCGCAGAATGTATGGGCTCCTGTCAGGTATATATTATTGGAGGCCACAGAATGTATGGGCTCCTGTCAGGTATATATTATTGGAGGCTGCAGAATGTATGGGCTCCTGTCAGGTATATATTATTGGAGGCTGCAGAATGTATGGGCTCCTGTCAGGTATATATTATTGGAGGCAGCAGAATGTATGGGCTCCTGTCAGGTATATATTATTGGAGGCAGCAGAATCTATGGGCTCCTGTCAGGTATATTTTATTGGAGGCAGCAGAATCTATGGGCTCCTGTCAGGTATATATTATTGGAGGCAGCAGAATGTATGGGCTCCTGTCAGGTATATATTATTGGAGGCAGCAGAATCTATGGGCTCCTGTCAGGTATATATTATTGGAGGCAGCAGAATGTATGGGCTCCTGTCAGGTATATATTATTGGAGGCAGCAGAATGTATGGGCTCCTGTCAGGTATATATTATTGGAGGCCGCAGAATGTATGGGCTCCTGTCAGGTATATATTATTGGAGGCCACAGAATGTATGGGCTCCTGTCAGGTATATATTATTGGAGGCTGCAGAATGTATGGGCTCCTGTCAGGTATATATTATTGGAGGCTGCAGAATGTATGGGCTCCTGTCAGGTATATATTATTGGAGGCAGCAGAATGTATGGGCTCCTGTCAGGTATATATTATTGGAGGCAGCAGAATGTATGGGCTCCTGTCAGGTATATATTATTGGAGGCAGCAGAATGTATGGGCTCCTGTCAGGTATATATTATTGGAGGCAGCAGAATGTATGGGCTCCTGTCAGGTATATATTATTGGAGGCAGCAGAATGTATGGGCTCCTGTCAGGTATATATTATTGGAGGCAGCAGAATGTATGGGCTCCTGTCAGGTATATATTATTGGAGGCCGCAGAATGTATGGGCTCCTGTCAGGTATATATTATTGGAGGCCGCAGAATGTATGGGCTCCTGTCAGGTATATATTATTGGAGGCCACAGAATGTATGGGCTCCTGTCAGGTATATATTATTGGAGGCTGCAGAATGTATGGGCTCCTGTCAGGTATATATTATTGGAGGCTGCAGAATATATGGGCTCCTGTCAGGTATATATTATTGGAGACAGCAGAATGTATGGGTTCCTGTCAGGTATATAGTATTGGAGGCAGCAGAATGTATGGGCTCCTGCCAGGTATATATTATTGGAGGCAGGAGAATGTATGGGCTCCTGTCAGGTGTATATTATTGGAGCCAGCAGAATCTATGGGCCCCTGTCAAGTATATATTATTGGAGGCATGAGAATGTATGGGCTCCTGTCAGGTATATATTATTGGAGGCAGCAGAATCTATGGGCCCCTGTCAGGTATATATTATTGGAGGCAGCAGAATCTATGGGCCCCTGTCAGGTATATATTATTGGAGGCAGGAGAATGTATGGGCTCCTGTCAGGTATATATTATTGGAGGCAGGAGAATGTATGGGCTCCTGTCAGGTATATATTATTGGAGGCAGGAGAATGTATGGGCTCCTGTCAGGTATATATTATTGGAGGCAGGAGAATGTATGGGCTCCTGTCAGGTATATATTATTGAAGGCAGCAGAATGTATGGGCTCCTGACAGGTATACATTATTGGAGGCAGCAGAATCTATGGGCTCCTGTCAGGTATATATTATTGGAGGCCACAGAATGTATGGGCTCCTGTCAGGTATATATTATTGGAGGCAGCAGAATGTATGGGCTCCTGTCAGGTATATATTATTGGAGGCAGCAGAATGTATGGGCTCCTGTCAGGTATATATTATTGGAGCCAGCAGAATGTATGGGCTCCTGTCAGGTATATATTATTGGAGGCAGCAGAATCTATGGGATCCTGTCAGGTATATATTATTGGAGGAAGCAGAATCTATGGGATCCTGTCAGGTATATATTATTGGAGGCAGCAGAATCTATGGGCCCCTGTCAGGTATATATTATTGGAGGCAGGAGAATGTATGGGCTCCAGTCAGGTATATATTATTGGAGGCAGCAGAATGTATGGGCTCCTGTCAGGTATATATTATTGGAGGCAGCAGAATCTATGGGCTCCTGTCAGGTATATATTATTGGAGGCAGCAGAATCTATGGGCCCCTGTCAGGTATATATTATTGGAGGCAGCAGAATCTATGGGCTCCTGTCAGGTATATATTATTGGAGGCAGCAGAATCTATGGGATCCTGTCAGGTATATATTATTGGAGGCAGCAGAATCTATGGGCCCCTGTCAGGTATATATTATTGGAGGCAGAAGAATGTATGGGCTCCTGTCAGGTATATATTATTGGAGGCAGCAGAATGTATGGGCTCCTGTCAGGTATATATTATTAGAGGCCACAGAATGTATGGGCTCCTGTCAGGTATATATTATTGGAGGCAGCAGAATCTATGGTCTCCTGTCAGGTATATATTATTGGAGGCAGCAGAATGTATGGGCCCTTTCAGGTATATATTATTGGAAGCAGCAGAATGTATGGGCTCCTGACAGGTATATATTATTGGAGCCAGCAGAATCTAAGGGCTCCTGTCAGGTATATATTATTGGAGGCAGGAGAATGTATGGGCTCCTGTCAGGTATATATTATTGGAGGCCACAGAATGTATGGGCTCCTGTCAGGTATATATTATTGGAGGCTGCAGAATGTATGGGCTCCTGTCAGGTATATATTATTGGAGGCTGCAGAATGTATGGGCTCCTGTCAGGTATATATTATTGGAGGCAGCAGAATGTATGGGCTCCTGTCAGGTATATATTATTGGAGGCAGCAGAATCTATGGGCTCCTGTCAGGTATATATTATTGGAGGCAGCAGAATCTATGGGCTCCTGTCAGGTATATATTATTGGAGGCAGCAGAATGTATGGGCTCCTGTCAGGTATATATTATTGGAGGCAGCAGAATCTATGGGCTCCTGTCAGGTATATATTATTGGAGGCAGCAGAATGTATGGGCTCCTGTCAGGTATATATTATTGGAGGCAGCAGAATGTATGGGCTCCTGTCAGGTATATATTATTGGAGGCCACAGAATGTATGGGCTCCTGTCAGGTATATATTATTGGAGGCTGCAGAATGTATGGGCTCCTGTCAGGTATATATTATTGGAGGCCACAGAATGTATGGGCTCCTGTCAGGTATATATTATTGGAGGCTGCAGAATGTATGGGCTCCTGTCAGGTATATATTATTGGAGGCTGCAGAATGTATGGGCTCCTGTCAGGTATATATTATTGGAGGCAGCAGAATGTATGGGCTCCTGTCAGGTATATATTATTGGAGGCAGCAGAATGTATGGGCTCCTGTCAGGTATATATTATTGGAGGCAGCAGAATGTATGGGCTCCTGTCAGGTATATATTATTGGAGGCAGCAGAATGTATGGGCTCCTGTCAGGTATATATTATTGGAGGCAGCAGAATGTATGGGCTCCTGTCAGGTATATATTATTGGAGGCCGCAGAATGTATGGGCTCCTGTCAGGTATATATTATTGGAGGCCACAGAATGTATGGGCTCCTGTCAGGTATATATTATTGGAGGCTGCAGAATGTATGGGCTCCTGTCAGGTATATATTATTGGAGGCTGCAGAATATATGGGCTCCTGTCAGGTATATATTATTGGAGACAGCAGAATGTATGGGTTCCTGTCAGGTATATAGTATTGGAGGCAGCAGAATGTATGGGCTCCTGCCAGGTATATATTATTGGAGGCAGCAGAATGTATGGGCTCCTGTCAGGTGTATATTATTGGAGCCAGCAGAATCTATGGGCCCCTGTCAAGTATATATTATTGGAGGCATGAGAATGTATGGGCTCCTGTCAGGTATATATTATTGGAGGCAGCAGAATCTATGGGCCCCTGTCAGGTATATATTATTGGAGGCAGCAGAATCTATGGGCCCCTGTCAGGTATATATTATTGGAGGCAGGAGAATGTATGGGCTCCTGTCAGGTATATATTATTGGAGGCAGGAGAATGTATGGGCTCCTGTCAGGTATATATTATTGGAGGCAGGAGAATGTATGGGCTCCTGTCAGGTATATATTATTGGAGGCAGGAGAATGTATGGGCTCCTGTCAGGTATATATTATTGAAGGCAGCAGAATGTATGGGCTCCTGACAGGTATACATTATTGGAGGCAGCAGAATCTATGGGCTCCTGTCAGGTATATATTATTGGAGGCCACAGAATGTATGGGCTCCTGTCAGGTATATATTATTGGAGGCAGCAGAATGTATGGGCTCCTGTCAGGTATATATTATTGGAGGCAGCAGAATGTATGGGCTCCTGTCAGGTATATATTATTGGAGCCAGCAGAATGTATGGGCTCCTGTCAGGTATATATTATTGGAGGCAGCAGAATCTATGGGATCCTGTCAGGTATATATTATTGGAGGCAGCAGAATCTATGGGATCCTGTCAGGTATATATTATTGGAGGCAGCAGAATCTATGGGATCCTGTCAGGTATATATTATTGGAGGCAGCAGAATCTATGGGCTCCTGTCAGGTATATATTATTGGAGGCAGCAGAATGTATGGGCTCCTGTCAGGTATATATTATTGGAGGCAGCAGAATGTATGGGCTCCTGTCAGGTATATATTATTGGAGGCAGCAGAATCTATGGGATCCTGTCAGGTATATATTATTGGAGGCAGCAGAATCTATGGGATCCTGTCAGGTATATATTATTGGAGGCAGCAGAATCTATGGGCCCCTGTCAGGTATATATTATTGGAGGCAGGAGAATGTATGGGCTCCAGTCAGGTATATATTATTGGAGGCAGCAGAATGTATGGGCTCCTGTCAGGTATATATTATTGGAGGCAGCAGAATCTATGGGATCCTGTCAGGTATATATTATTGGAGGCAGCAGAATCTATGGGCCCCTGTCAGGTATATATTATTGGAGGCAGGAGAATGTATGGGCTCCTGTCAGGTATATATTATTGGAGGCAGCAGAATGTATGGGCTCCTGTCAGGTATATATTATTGGAGGCAGCAGAATGTATGGGCTCCTGTCAGGTATATATTATTGGAGGCAGCAGAATGTATGGGCTCCTGTCAGGTATATATTATTGGAGGCAGCAGAATGTATGGGCTCCTGTCAGGTACATATTATTGGAGGCAGCAGAATCTATGGGCTCCTGTCACGTATATATTATTGGAGGCAGCAGAATCTATGGGCTCCTGTCAGGTATATATTATTGGAGGCCACAGAATGTATGGGCTCCTGTCAGATATATATTATTGGAGGCAGGAGAATGTATGGGCTCCTGTCAGGTATATATTATTGGAAGCAGGAGAATGTATGGGCTCCTGTCAGGTATATATTATTGAAGACAGCAGAATGTATGGACTCCTGTCAGGTATATATTATTGGAGGCAGCAGAATGTATGGGCTCCTGTCAGATATATATTATTGGAGGCCGCAGAATGTATGGGCTCCTGTCAGATATATATTATTGGAGGCAGGAGAATGTATGGGCTCCTGTCAGGTATATATTATTGGAGGCAGGAGAATGTATGGGCCCTTTCAGGTATATATTATTGAAGGCAGCAGAATGTATGGGCTCCTGACAGGTATACATTATTGGAGGCAGCAGAATCTATGGGCTCCTGTCAGGTATATATTATTGGAGGCCACAGAATGTATGGGCTCCTGTCAGGTATATATTATTGGAGGCAGCAGAATCTATGGGCTCCTGTCAGGTATATATTATTGGAGGCAGGAGAATCTATGGGCTCCTGTCAGGTATATATTATTGAAGGCAGCAGAATGTATGGGCTCCTGTCAGGTATATATTATTGGAGGCCACAGAATCTATGGGCTCCTGTCAGGTATATATTATTGGAGGCAGGAGAATGTATGGGCTCCTGTCAGGTATATATTATTGGAGGCAGCAGAATCTATGGGCTCCTGTCAGGTATATATTATTGGAGGCAGGAGAATGTATGGACTCATGTCAGGTATATATTATTGGAGGCAGGAGAATGTATGGGCTCATGTCAGGTATATATTATTGTAGGCAGCAGAATGTATGGGCTCCTGTCAGGTATATATTATTGGAGGCCACAGAATCTATGGGCTCCTGTCAGGTATATATTATTGGAGGCAGGAGAATGTATGGGCTCATGTCAGGTATATATTATTGGAGGCAGGAGAATGTATGGGCTCCTGTCAGGTATATATTATTGGAGGCAGGAGAATGTATGGGCTCCTGTCAGGTATATACTATTGGAGGAAGGAGAATGTATGGGCTCCTGTCAGGTATATATTATTGGAGGCAGGAGAATGTATGGGCTCCTGTCAGGTATATATTATTGGAGGCAGCAGAATCTATGGGCTCCTGTCAGGTATATATTATTGGAGGCCACAGAATCTATGGGCTCCTGTCAGGTATATATTATTGGAGGCAGGAGAATGTATGGGCTCCTGTCAGGTATATATTATTGGAGGCAGCAGAATCTATGGGCTCCTGTCAGGTATATATTATTGGAGGCAGGAGAATGTATGGGCTCCTGTCAGGTATATATTATTGGGGGCAGCAGAATGTATGGGCTCCTGTCAGGTATATATTATTGGAGGCAGCAGAATGTATGAGCTCCTGTCAGGTATATATTATTGGAGGCAGCAGAATGTATGGGCTCCTGTCAGGTATATATTATTGGAGGCAGCAGAATCTATGGGCTCCTGTCAGGTATATATTATTGGAGGCAGCAGAATGTATGGGCTCCTGTCAGGTATATATTATTGGAGGCAGCAGAATGTATGAGCTCCTGTCAGGTATATATTATTGGAGACAGCAGAATGTATGGGCTCCTGTCAGGTATATATTATTGGAGGCAGCAGAATGTATGGGCTCCTGTCAGGTATATATTATTGGAGGCAGCAGAATGTATGAGCTCCTGTCAGGTATATATTATTGGAGGCAGCAGAATGTATGGGCTCCTGTCAGGTATATATTATTGGAGGCAGCAGAATCTATGGGATCCTGTCAGGTATATATTATTGGAGGCAGCAGAATCTATGGGCTCCTGTCAGGTATATATTATTGGAGGCAGCAGAATCTATGGGCCCCTGTCAGGTATATATTATTGGAGGCAGGAGAATGTATGGGCTCCAGTCAGGTATATATTATTGGAGGCAGCAGAATGTATGGGCTCCTGTCAGGTATATATTATTGGAGGCAGCAGAATGTATGGGCTCCTGTCAGATATATATTATTGAAGACAGCAGAATGTATGGACTCCTGTCAGGTATATATTATTGGAGGCAGCAGAATCTATGGGCTCCTGTCAGGTATATATTATTGGAGGCCACAGAATGTATGGGCTCCTGTCAGATATATATTATTGGAGGCAGGAGAATGTATGGGCTCCTGTCAGGTATATATTATTGGAGGCAGGAGAATGTATGGGCTCCTGACAGGTATACATTACTGGAGGCAGCGGAATCTATGGGCTCCTGTCAGGTATATATTATTGAAGGCAGCAGAATGTATGGGCTCCTGTCAGGTATATATTATTGGAGGCCACAGAATGTATGGGCTCCTGTCAGGTATATATTATTGGAGGCTGCAGAATGTATGGGCTCCTGTCAGGTATATATTATTGGAGGCTGCAGAATGTATGGGCTCCTGTCAGGTATATATTATTGGAGGCAGCAGAATGTATGGGCTCCTGTCAGGTATATATTATTGGAGGCAGCAGAATGTATGGGCTCCTGTCAGGTATATATTATTGGAGGCAGCAGAATGTATGGGCTCCTGTCAGGTATATATTATTGGAGGCAGCAGAATGTATGGGCTCCTGTCAGGTATATATTATTGGAGGCAGCAGAATGTATGGGCTCCTGTCAGGTATATATTATTGGAGGCCGCAGAATGTATGGGCTCCTGTCAGGTATATATTATTGGAGGCCACAGAATGTATGGGCTCCTGTCAGGTATATATTATTGGAGGCTGCAGAATGTATGGGCTCCTGTCAGGTATATATTATTGGAGGCTGCAGAATATATGGGCTCCTGTCAGGTATATATTATTGGAGACAGCAGAATGTATGGGTTCCTGTCAGGTATATAGTATTGGAGGCAGCAGAATGTATGGGCTCCTGCCAGGTATATATTATTGGAGGCAGGAGAATGTATGGGCTCCTGTCAGGTGTATATTATTGGAGCCAGCAGAATCTATGGGCCCCTGTCAAGTATATATTATTGGAGGCATGAGAATGTATGGGCTCCTGTCAGGTATATATTATTGGAGGCAGCAGAATCTATGGGCCCCTGTCAGGTATATATTATTGGAGGCAGCAGAATCTATGGGCCCCTGTCAGGTATATATTATTGGAGGCAGGAGAATGTATGGGCTCCTGTCAGGTATATATTATTGGAGGCAGGAGAATGTATGGGCTCCTGTCAGGTATATATTATTGGAGGCAGGAGAATGTATGGGCTCCTGTCAGGTATATATTATTGGAGGCAGGAGAATGTATGGGCTCCTGTCAGGTATATATTATTGAAGGCAGCAGAATGTATGGGCTCCTGACAGGTATACATTATTGGAGGCAGCAGAATCTATGGGCTCCTGTCAGGTATATATTATTGGAGGCCACAGAATGTATGGGCTCCTGTCAGGTATATATTATTGGAGGCAGCAGAATGTATGGGCTCCTGTCAGGTATATATTATTGGAGGCAGCAGAATGTATGGGCTCCTGTCAGGTATATATTATTGGAGCCAGCAGAATGTATGGGCTCCTGTCAGGTATATATTATTGGAGCCAGCAGAATGTATGGGATCCTGTCAGGTATATATTATTGGAGGCAGCAGAATCCATGGGATCCTGTCAGGTATATATTATTGGAGGCAGCAGAATCTATGGGCTCCTGTCAGGTATATATTATTGGAGGCAGCAGAATGTATGGGCTCCTGTCAGGTATATATTATTGGAGGCAGCAGAATGTATGGGCTCCTGTCAGGTATATATTATTGGAGGCAGCAGAATGTATGGGCTCCTGTCAGGTATATATTATTGGAGGCAGCAGAATCTATGGGATCCTGTCAGGTATATATTATTGGAGGAAGCAGAATCTATGGGATCCTGTCAGGTATATATTATTGGAGGCAGCAGAATCTATGGGCCCCTGTCAGGTATATATTATTGGAGGCAGGAGAATGTATGGGCTCCAGTCAGGTATATATTATTGGAGGCAGCAGAATGTATGGGCTCCTGTCAGGTATATATTATTGGAGGCAGCAGAATCTATGGGATCCTGTCAGGTATATATTATTGGAGGCAGCAGAATCTATGGGCCCCTGTCAGGTATATATTATTGGAGGCAGCAGAATCTATGGGCTCCTGTCAGGTATATATTATTGGAGGCAGCAGAATCTATGGGATCCTGTCAGGTATATATTATTGGAGGCAGCAGAATCTATGGGCCCCTGTCAGGTATATATTATTGGAGGCAGAAGAATGTATGGGCTCCTGTCAGGTATATATTATTGGAGGCAGCAGAATGTATGGGCTCCTGTCAGGTATATATTATTGGAGGCCACAGAATGTATGGGCTCCTGTCAGGTATATATTATTGGAGGCCACAGAATGTATGGGCTCCTGTCAGGTATATATTATTGGAGGCAGCAGAATCTATGGTCTCCTGTCAGGTATATATTATTGGAGGCAGCAGAATGTATGGGCCCCTGTCAGGTATATATTATTGGAGCCAGCAGAATCTAAGGGCTCCTGTCAGGTATATATTATTGGAGGCAGGAGAATGTATGGGCTCCTGTCAGGTATATATTATTGGAGGCCACAGAATGTATGGGCTCCTGTCAGGTATATATTATTGGAGGCTGCAGAATGTATGGGCTCCTGTCAGGTATATATTATTGGAGGCTGCAGAATGTATGGGCTCCTGTCAGGTATATATTATTGGAGGCAGCAGAATGTATGGGCTCCTGTCAGGTATATATTATTGGAGGCAGCAGAATCTATGGGCTCCTGTCAGGTATATATTATTGGAGGCAGCAGAATCTATGGGCTCCTGTCAGGTATATATTATTGGAGGCAGCAGAATGTATGGGCTCCTGTCAGGTATATATTATTGGAGGCAGCAGAATCTATGGGCTCCTGTCAGGTATATATTATTGGAGGCAGCAGAATGTATGGGCTCCTGTCAGGTATATATTATTGGAGGCAGCAGAATGTATGGGCTCCTGTCAGGTATATATTATTGGAGGCCACAGAATGTATGGGCTCCTGTCAGGTATATATTATTGGAGGCCACAGAATGTATGGGCTCCTGTCAGGTATATATTATTGGAGGCTGCAGAATGTATGGGCTCCTGTCAGGTATATATTATTGGAGGCTGCAGAATGTATGGGCTCCTGTCAGGTATATATTATTGGAGGCAGCAGAATGTATGGGCTCCTGTCAGGTATATATTATTGGAGGCAGCAGAATGTATGGGCTCCTGTCAGGTATATATTATTGGAGGCAGCAGAATGTATGGGCTCCTGTCAGGTATATATTATTGGAGGCAGCAGAATGTATGGGCTCCTGTCAGGTATATATTATTGGAGGCAGCAGAATGTATGGGCTCCTGTCAGGTATATATTATTGGAGGCCGCAGAATGTATGGGCTCCTGTCAGGTATATATTATTGGAGGCCACAGAATGTATGGGCTCCTGTCAGGTATATATTATTGGAGGCTGCAGAATGTATGGGCTCCTGTCAGGTATATATTATTGGAGGCTGCAGAATATATGGGCTCCTGTCAGGTATATATTATTGGAGACAGCAGAATGTATGGGTTCCTGTCAGGTATATAGTATTGGAGGCAGCAGAATGTATGGGCTCCTGCCAGGTATATATTATTGGAGGCAGCAGAATGTATGGGCTCCTGTCAGGTGTATATTATTGGAGCCAGCAGAATCTATGGGCCCCTGTCAAGTATATATTATTGGAGGCATGAGAATGTATGGGCTCCTGTCAGGTATATATTATTGGAGGCAGCAGAATCTATGGGCCCCTGTCAGGTATATATTATTGGAGGCAGCAGAATCTATGGGCCCCTGTCAGGTATATATTATTGGAGGCAGGAGAATGTATGGGCTCCTGTCAGGTATATATTATTGGAGGCAGGAGAATGTATGGGCTCCTGTCAGGTATATATTATTGGAGGCAGGAGAATGTATGGGCTCCTGTCAGGTATATATTATTGGAGGCAGGAGAATGTATGGGCTCCTGTCAGGTATATATTATTGAAGGCAGCAGAATGTATGGGCTCCTGACAGGTATACATTATTGGAGGCAGCAGAATCTATGGGCTCCTGTCAGGTATATATTATTGGAGGCCACAGAATGTATGGGCTCCTGTCAGGTATATATTATTGGAGGCAGCAGAATGTATGGGCTCCTGTCAGGTATATATTATTGGAGGCAGCAGAATGTATGGGCTCCTGTCAGGTATATATTATTGGAGCCAGCAGAATGTATGGGCTCCTGTCAGGTATATATTATTGGAGGCAGCAGAATCTATGGGATCCTGTCAGGTATATATTATTGGAGGCAGCAGAATCTATGGGATCCTGTCAGGTATATATTATTGGAGGCAGCAGAATCTATGGGATCCTGTCAGGTATATATTATTGGAGGCAGCAGAATCTATGGGCTCCTGTCAGGTATATATTATTGGAGGCAGCAGAATGTATGGGCTCCTGTCAGGTATATATTATTGGAGGCAGCAGAATGTATGGGCTCCTGTCAGGTATATATTATTGGAGGCAGCAGAATCTATGGGATCCTGTCAGGTATATATTATTGGAGGCAGCAGAATCTATGGGATCCTGTCAGGTATATATTATTGGAGGCAGCAGAATCTATGGGCCCCTGTCAGGTATATATTATTGGAGGCAGGAGAATGTATGGGCTCCAGTCAGGTATATATTATTGGAGGCAGCAGAATGTATGGGCTCCTGTCAGGTATATATTATTGGAGGCAGCAGAATCTATGGGATCCTGTCAGGTATATATTATTGGAGGCAGCAGAATCTATGGGCCCCTGTCAGGTATATATTATTGGAGGCAGGAGAATGTATGGGCTCCTGTCAGGTATATATTATTGGAGGCAGCAGAATGTATGGGCTCCTGTCAGGTATATATTATTGGAGGCAGCAGAATGTATGGGCTCCTGTCAGGTATATATTATTGGAGGCAGCAGAATGTATGGGCTCCTGTCAGGTATATATTATTGGAGGCAGCAGAATGTATGGGCTCCTGTCAGGTACATATTATTGGAGGCAGCAGAATCTATGGGCTCCTGTCACGTATATATTATTGGAGGCAGCAGAATCTATGGGCTCCTGTCAGGTATATATTATTGGAGGCCACAGAATGTATGGGCTCCTGTCAGATATATATTATTGGAGGCAGGAGAATGTATGGGCTCCTGTCAGGTATATATTATTGGAAGCAGGAGAATGTATGGGCTCCTGTCAGGTATATATTATTGAAGACAGCAGAATGTATGGACTCCTGTCAGGTATATATTATTGGAGGCAGCAGAATGTATGGGCTCCTGTCAGATATATATTATTGGAGGCCGCAGAATGTATGGGCTCCTGTCAGATATATATTATTGGAGGCAGGAGAATGTATGGGCTCCTGTCAGGTATATATTATTGGAGGCAGGAGAATGTATGGGCCCTTTCAGGTATATATTATTGAAGGCAGCAGAATGTATGGGCTCCTGACAGGTATACATTATTGGAGGCAGCAGAATCTATGGGCTCCTGTCAGGTATATATTATTGGAGGCCACAGAATGTATGGGCTCCTGTCAGGTATATATTATTGGAGGCAGCAGAATCTATGGGCTCCTGTCAGGTATATATTATTGGAGGCAGGAGAATCTATGGGCTCCTGTCAGGTATATATTATTGAAGGCAGCAGAATGTATGGGCTCCTGTCAGGTATATATTATTGGAGGCCACAGAATCTATGGGCTCCTGTCAGGTATATATTATTGGAGGCAGGAGAATGTATGGGCTCCTGTCAGGTATATATTATTGGAGGCAGCAGAATCTATGGGCTCCTGTCAGGTATATATTATTGGAGGCAGGAGAATGTATGGACTCATGTCAGGTATATATTATTGGAGGCAGGAGAATGTATGGGCTCATGTCAGGTATATATTATTGTAGGCAGCAGAATGTATGGGCTCCTGTCAGGTATATATTATTGGAGGCCACAGAATCTATGGGCTCCTGTCAGGTATATATTATTGGAGGCAGGAGAATGTATGGGCTCATGTCAGGTATATATTATTGGAGGCAGGAGAATGTATGGGCTCCTGTCAGGTATATATTATTGGAGGCAGGAGAATGTATGGGCTCCTGTCAGGTATATACTATTGGAGGAAGGAGAATGTATGGGCTCCTGTCAGGTATATATTATTGGAGGCAGGAGAATGTATGGGCTCCTGTCAGGTATATATTATTGGAGGCAGCAGAATCTATGGGCTCCTGTCAGGTATATATTATTGGAGGCCACAGAATCTATGGGCTCCTGTCAGGTATATATTATTGGAGGCAGGAGAATGTATGGGCTCCTGTCAGGTATATATTATTGGAGGCAGCAGAATCTATGGGCTCCTGTCAGGTATATATTATTGGAGGCAGGAGAATGTATGGGCTCCTGTCAGGTATATATTATTGGGGGCAGCAGAATGTATGGGCTCCTGTCAGGTATATATTATTGGAGGCAGCAGAATGTATGAGCTCCTGTCAGGTATATATTATTGGAGGCAGCAGAATGTATGGGCTCCTGTCAGGTATATATTATTGGAGGCAGCAGAATCTATGGGCTCCTGTCAGGTATATATTATTGGAGGCAGCAGAATGTATGGGCTCCTGTCAGGTATATATTATTGGAGGCAGCAGAATGTATGAGCTCCTGTCAGGTATATATTATTGGAGACAGCAGAATGTATGGGCTCCTGTCAGGTATATATTATTGGAGGCAGCAGAATGTATGGGCTCCTGTCAGGTATATATTATTGGAGGCAGCAGAATGTATGAGCTCCTGTCAGGTATATATTATTGGAGGCAGCAGAATGTATGGGCTCCTGTCAGGTATATATTATTGGAGGCAGCAGAATCTATGGGATCCTGTCAGGTATATATTATTGGAGGCAGCAGAATCTATGGGCTCCTGTCAGGTATATATTATTGGAGGCAGCAGAATCTATGGGCCCCTGTCAGGTATATATTATTGGAGGCAGGAGAATGTATGGGCTCCAGTCAGGTATATATTATTGGAGGCAGCAGAATGTATGGGCTCCTGTCAGGTATATATTATTGGAGGCAGCAGAATGTATGGGCTCCTGTCAGATATATATTATTGAAGACAGCAGAATGTATGGACTCCTGTCAGGTATATATTATTGGAGGCAGCAGAATCTATGGGCTCCTGTCAGGTATATATTATTGGAGGCCACAGAATGTATGGGCTCCTGTCAGATATATATTATTGGAGGCAGGAGAATGTATGGGCTCCTGTCAGGTATATATTATTGGAGGCAGGAGAATGTATGGGCTCCTGACAGGTATACATTACTGGAGGCAGCGGAATCTATGGGCTCCTGTCAGGTATATATTATTGAAGGCAGCAGAATGTATGGGCTCCTGTCAGGTATATATTATTGGAGGCCACAGAATGTATGGGCTCCTGTCAGGTATATATTATTGGAGGCTGCAGAATGTATGGGCTCCTGTCAGGTATATATTATTGGAGGCTGCAGAATGTATGGGCTCCTGTCAGGTATATATTATTGGAGGCAGCAGAATGTATGGGCTCCTGTCAGGTATATATTATTGGAGGCAGCAGAATGTATGGGCTCCTGTCAGGTATATATTATTGGAGGCAGCAGAATGTATGGGCTCCTGTCAGGTATATATTATTGGAGGCAGCAGAATGTATGGGCTCCTGTCAGGTATATATTATTGGAGGCAGCAGAATGTATGGGCTCCTGTCAGGTATATATTATTGGAGGCCGCAGAATGTATGGGCTCCTGTCAGGTATATATTATTGGAGGCCACAGAATGTATGGGCTCCTGTCAGGTATATATTATTGGAGGCTGCAGAATGTATGGGCTCCTGTCAGGTATATATTATTGGAGGCTGCAGAATATATGGGCTCCTGTCAGGTATATATTATTGGAGACAGCAGAATGTATGGGTTCCTGTCAGGTATATAGTATTGGAGGCAGCAGAATGTATGGGCTCCTGCCAGGTATATATTATTGGAGGCAGGAGAATGTATGGGCTCCTGTCAGGTGTATATTATTGGAGCCAGCAGAATCTATGGGCCCCTGTCAAGTATATATTATTGGAGGCATGAGAATGTATGGGCTCCTGTCAGGTATATATTATTGGAGGCAGCAGAATCTATGGGCCCCTGTCAGGTATATATTATTGGAGGCAGCAGAATCTATGGGCCCCTGTCAGGTATATATTATTGGAGGCAGGAGAATGTATGGGCTCCTGTCAGGTATATATTATTGGAGGCAGGAGAATGTATGGGCTCCTGTCAGGTATATATTATTGGAGGCAGGAGAATGTATGGGCTCCTGTCAGGTATATATTATTGGAGGCAGGAGAATGTATGGGCTCCTGTCAGGTATATATTATTGAAGGCAGCAGAATGTATGGGCTCCTGACAGGTATACATTATTGGAGGCAGCAGAATCTATGGGCTCCTGTCAGGTATATATTATTGGAGGCCACAGAATGTATGGGCTCCTGTCAGGTATATATTATTGGAGGCAGCAGAATGTATGGGCTCCTGTCAGGTATATATTATTGGAGGCAGCAGAATGTATGGGCTCCTGTCAGGTATATATTATTGGAGCCAGCAGAATGTATGGGCTCCTGTCAGGTATATATTATTGGAGCCAGCAGAATGTATGGGATCCTGTCAGGTATATATTATTGGAGGCAGCAGAATCCATGGGATCCTGTCAGGTATATATTATTGGAGGCAGCAGAATCTATGGGCTCCTGTCAGGTATATATTATTGGAGGCAGCAGAATGTATGGGCTCCTGTCAGGTATATATTATTGGAGGCAGCAGAATGTATGGGCTCCTGTCAGGTATATATTATTGGAGGCAGCAGAATGTATGGGCTCCTGTCAGGTATATATTATTGGAGGCAGCAGAATCTATGGGATCCTGTCAGGTATATATTATTGGAGGAAGCAGAATCTATGGGATCCTGTCAGGTATATATTATTGGAGGCAGCAGAATCTATGGGCCCCTGTCAGGTATATATTATTGGAGGCAGGAGAATGTATGGGCTCCAGTCAGGTATATATTATTGGAGGCAGCAGAATGTATGGGCTCCTGTCAGGTATATATTATTGGAGGCAGCAGAATCTATGGGATCCTGTCAGGTATATATTATTGGAGGCAGCAGAATCTATGGGCCCCTGTCAGGTATATATTATTGGAGGCAGCAGAATCTATGGGCTCCTGTCAGGTATATATTATTGGAGGCAGCAGAATCTATGGGATCCTGTCAGGTATATATTATTGGAGGCAGCAGAATCTATGGGCCCCTGTCAGGTATATATTATTGGAGGCAGAAGAATGTATGGGCTCCTGTCAGGTATATATTATTGGAGGCAGCAGAATGTATGGGCTCCTGTCAGGTATATATTATTGGAGGCCACAGAATGTATGGGCTCCTGTCAGGTATATATTATTGGAGGCCACAGAATGTATGGGCTCCTGTCAGGTATATATTATTGGAGGCAGCAGAATCTATGGTCTCCTGTCAGGTATATATTATTGGAGGCAGCAGAATGTATGGGCCCCTGTCAGGTATATATTATTGGAGCCAGCAGAATCTAAGGGCTCCTGTCAGGTATATATTATTGGAGGCAGGAGAATGTATGGGCTCCTGTCAGGTATATATTATTGGAGGCCACAGAATGTATGGGCTCCTGTCAGGTATATATTATTGGAGGCCACAGAATGTATGGGCTCCTGTCAGGTATATATTATTGGAGGCTGCAGAATGTATGGGCTCCTGTCAGGTATATATTATTGGAGGCTGCAGAATGTATGGGCTCCTGTCAGGTATATATTATTGGAGGCCACAGAATGTATGGGCTCCTGTCAGGTATATATTATTGGAGGCCACAGAATGTATGGGCTCCTGTCAGGTATATATTATTGGAGGCAGCAGAATCTATGGTCTCCTGTCAGGTATATATTATTGGAGGCAGCAGAATGTATGGGCCCCTGTCAGGTATATATTATTGGAGCCAGCAGAATGTATGGGCTTCTGTCAGGTATATATTATTGGAGGCAGCAGAATGTATGGGCTCCTGTCAGGTATATATTATTGGAGGCCACAGAATGTATGGGCTCCTGTCAGGTATATATTATTGGAGGCCACAGAATGTATGGGCTCCTGTCAGGTATATATTATTGGAGGCTGCAGAATGTATGGGCTCCTGTCAGGTATATATTATTGGAGGCTGCAGAATGTATGGGCTCCTGTCAGGTATATATTATTGGAGGCAGCAGAATGTATGGGCTCCTGTCAGGTATATATTATTGGAGGCAGCAGAATGTATGGGCTCCTGTCAGGTATATATTATTGGAGGCAGCAGAATGTATGGGCTCCTGTCAGGTATATATTATTGGAGGCAGCAGAATGTATGGGCTCCTGTCAGGTATATATTATTGGAGGCAGCAGAATGTATGGGCTCCTGTCAGGTATATATTATTGGAGGCCGCAGAATGTATGGGCTCCTGTCAGGTATATATTATTGGAGGCCGCAGAATGTATGGGCTCCTGTCAGGTATATATTATTGGAGGCCGCAGAATGTATGGGCTCCTGTCAGGTATATATTATTGGAGGCCACAGAATGTATGGGCTCCTGTCAGGTATATATTATTGGAGGCTGCAGAATGTATGGGCTCCTGTCAGGTATATATTATTGGAGGCCACAGAATGTATGGGCTCCTGTCAGGTATATATTATTGGAGGCTGCAGAATGTATGGGCTCCTGTCAGGTATATATTATTGGAGGCTGCAGAATATATGGGCTCCTGTCAGGTATATAGTATTGGAGACAGCAGAATGTATGGGTTCCTGTCAGGTATATAGTATTGGAGGCAGCAGAATGTATGGGCTCCTGCCAGGTATATATTATTGGAGGCAGCAGAATGTATGGGCTCCTGTCAGGTGTATATTATTGGAGCCAGCAGAATCTATGGGCCCCTGTCAAGTATATATTATTGGAGGCATGAGAATGTATGGGCTCCTGTCAGGTATATATTATTGGAGGCAGCAGAATCTATGGGCCCCTGTCAGGTATATATTATTGGAGGCAGCAGAATCTATGGGCCCCTGTCAGGTATATATTATTGGAGGCAGGAGAATGTATGGGCTCCTGTCAGGTATATATTATTGGAGGCAGGAGAATGTATGGGCTCCTGTCAGGTATATATTATTGGAGGCAGGAGAATGTATGGGCTCCTGTCAGGTATATATTATTGGAGGCAGGAGAATGTATGGGCTCCTGTCAGATATATATTATTGAAGGCAGCAGAATGTATGGGCTCCTGACAGGTATACATTATTGGAGGCAGCAGAATCTATGGGCTCCTGTCAGGTATATATTATTGGAGGCCACAGAATGTATGGGCTCCTGTCAGGTATATATTATTGGAGGCAGCAGAATGTATGGGCTCCTGTCAGGTATATATTATTGGAGGCAGCAGAATGTATGGGCTCCTGTCAGGTATATATTATTGGAGCCAGCAGAATGTATGGGCTCCTGTCAGGTATATATTATTGGAGGCAGCAGAATCTATGGGATCCTGTCAGGTATATATTATTGGAGGCAGCAGAATCTATGGGATCCTGTCAGGTATATATTATTGGAGGCAGCAGAATCTATGGGCTCCTGTCAGGTATATATTATTGGAGGCAGCAGAATGTATGGGCTCCTGTCAGGTATATATTATTGGAGGCAGCAGAATGTATGGGCTCCTGTCAGGTATATATTATTGGAGGCAGCAGAATCTATGGGATCCTGTCAGGTATATATTATTGGAGGCAGCAGAATCTATGGGATCCTGTCAGGTATATATTATTGGAGGCAGCAGAATCTATGGGCCCCTGTCAGGTATATATTATTGGAGGCAGGAGAATGTATGGGCTCCAGTCAGGTATATATTATTGGAGGCAGCAGAATGTATGGGCTCCTGTCAGGTATATATTATTGGAGGCAGCAGAATCTATGGGATCCTGTCAGGTATATATTATTGGAGGCAGCAGAATCTATGGGCCCCTGTCAGGTATATATTATTGGAGGCCACAGAATGTATGGGCTCCTGTCAGGTATATATTATTGGAGGCAGCAGAATCTATGGTCTCCTGTCAGGTATATATTATTGGAAGCAGCAGAATATATGGGCTCCTGACAGGTATATATTATTGGAGCCAGCAGAATCTAAGGGCTCCTGTCAGGTATATATTATTGGAGGCAGGAGAATGTATGGGCTCCTGTCAGGTATATATTATTGGAGGCCACAGAATGTATGGGCTCCTGTCAGGTATATATTATTGGAGGCTGCAGAATGTATGGGCTCCTGTCAGGTATATATTATTGGAGGCTGCAGAATGTATGGGCTCCTGTCAGGTATATATTATTGGAGGCAGCAGAATGTATGGGCTCCTGTCAGGTATATATTATTGGAGGCAGCAGAATCTATGGGCTCCTGTCAGGTATATATTATTGGAGGCAGCAGAATCTATGGGCTCCTGTCAGGTATATATTATTGGAGGCAGCAGAATGTATGGGCTCCTGTCAGGTATATATTATTGGAGGCAGCAGAATCTATGGGCTCCTGTCAGGTATATATTATTGGAGGCAGCAGAATGTATGGGCTCCTGTCAGGTATATATTATTGGAGGCAGCAGAATGTATGGGCTCCTGTCAGGTATATATTATTGGAGGCCACAGAATGTATGGGCTCCTGTCAGGTATATATTATTGGAGGCCACAGAATGTATGGGCTCCTGTCAGGTATATATTATTGGAGGCTGCAGAATGTATGGGCTCCTGTCAGGTATATATTATTGGAGGCTGCAGAATGTATGGGCTCCTGTCAGGTATATATTATTGGAGGCCGCAGAATGTATGGGCTCCTGTCAGGTATATATTATTGGAGGCCACAGAATGTATGGGCTCCTGTCAGGTATATATTATTGGAGGCTGCAGAATGTATGGGCTCCTGTCAGGTATATATTATTGGAGGCTGCAGAATATATGGGCTCCTGTCAGGTATATATTATTGGAGACAGCAGAATGTATGGGTTCCTGTCAGGTATATAGTATTGGAGGCAGCAGAATGTATGGGCTCCTGCCAGGTATATATTATTGGAGGCAGCAGAATGTATGGGCTCCTGTCAGGTGTATATTATTGGAGCCAGCAGAATCTATGGGCCCCTGTCAAGTATATATTATTGGAGGCATGAGAATGTATGGGCTCCTGTCAGGTATATATTATTGGAGGCAGCAGAATCTATGGGCCCCTGTCAGGTATATATTATTGGAGGCAGCAGAATCTATGGGCCCCTGTCAGGTATATATTATTGGAGGCAGGAGAATGTATGGGCTCCTGTCAGGTATATATTATTGGAGGCAGGAGAATGTATGGGCTCCTGTCAGGTATATATTATTGGAGGCAGGAGAATGTATGGGCTCCTGTCAGGTATATATTATTGGAGGCAGGAGAATGTATGGGCTCCTGTCAGGTATATATTATTGAAGGCAGCAGAATGTATGGGCTCCTGACAGGTATACATTATTGGAGGCAGCAGAATCTATGGGCTCCTGTCAGGTATATATTATTGGAGGCCACAGAATGTATGGGCTCCTGTCAGGTATATATTATTGGAGGCAGCAGAATGTATGGGCTCCTGTCAGGTATATATTATTGGAGGCAGCAGAATGTATGGGCTCCTGTCAGGTATATATTATTGGAGCCAGCAGAATGTATGGGCTCCTGTCAGGTATATATTATTGGAGGCAGCAGAATCTATGGGATCCTGTCAGGTATATATTATTGGAGGCAGCAGAATCTATGAGATCCTGTCAGGTATATATTATTGGAGGCAGCAGAATCTATGGGCCCCTGTCAGGTATATATTATTGGAGGCAGGAGAATGTATGGGCTCCAGTCAGGTATATATTATTGGAGGCAGCAGAATGTATGGGCTCCTGTCAGGTATATATTATTGGAGGCAGCAGAATCTATGGGATCCTGTCAGGTATATATTATTGGAGGCAGCAGAATCTATGGGCCCCTGTCAGGTATATATTATTGGAGGCAGGAGAATGTATGGGCTCCTGTCAGGTATATATTATTGGAGGCAGCAGAATGTATGGGCTCCTGTCAGGTATATATTATTGGAGGCAGCAGAATGTATGGGCTCCTGTCAGGTATATATTATTGGAGGCAGCAGAATGTATGGGCTCCTGTCAGGTATATATTATTGGAGGCAGCAGAATGTATGGGCTCCTGTCAGGTACATATTATTGCAGGCAGCAGAATCTATGGGCTCCTGTCACGTATATATTATTGGAGGCAGCAGAATCTATGGGCTCCTGTCAGGTATATATTATTGGAGGCCACAGAATGTATGGGCTCCTGTCAGATATATATTATTGGAGGCAGGAGAATGTATGGGCTCCTGTCAGGTATATATTATTGGAAGCAGGAGAATGTATGGGCTCCTGTCAGGTATATATTATTGAAGACAGCAGAATGTATGGACTCCTGTCAGGTATATATTATTGGAGGCAGCAGAATGTATGGGCTCCTGTCAGATATATATTATTGGAGGCCACAGAATGTATGGGCTCCTGTCAGATATATATTATTGGAGGCAGGAGAATGTATGGGCTCCTGTCAGGTATATATTATTGGAGGCAGGAGAATGTATGGGCTCCTGTCAGGTATATATTATTGGAGGCAGGAGAATGTATGGGCCCCTGTCAGGTATATATTATTGGAGGCAGGAGAATGTATGGGCTCCTGTCAGGTATATATTATTGGAGGCAGGAGAGTGTATGGGCTCCTGTCAGGTATATATTATTGGAGGCCACAGAATGTATGGGCTCCTGTCAGATATATATTATTGAAGACAGCAGAATGTATGGACTCCTGTCAGGTATATATTATTGGAGGCAGCAGAATCTATGGGCTCCTGTCAGGTATATATTATTGGAGGCCACAGAATGTATGGGCTCCTGTCAGATATATATTATTGGAGGCAGGAGAATGTATGGGCTCCTGTCAGGTATATATTATTGGAGGCAGGAGAATGTATGGGCTCCTGACAGGTATACATTACTGGAGGCAGCGGAATCTATGGGCTCCTGTCAGGTATATATTATTGAAGGCAGCAGAATGTATGGGCTCCTGTCAGGTATATATTATTGGAGGCCACAGAATGTATGGGCTCCTGTCAGGTATATATTATTGGAGGCTGCAGAATGTATGGGCTCCTGTCAGGTATATATTATTGGAGGCTGCAGAATGTATGGGCTCCTGTCAGGTATATATTATTGGAGGCAGCAGAATGTATGGGCTCCTGTCAGGTATATATTATTGGAGGCAGCAGAATGTATGGGCTCCTGTCAGGTATATATTATTGGAGGCAGCAGAATGTATGGGCTCCTGTCAGGTATATATTATTGGAGGCAGCAGAATGTATGGGCTCCTGTCAGGTATATATTATTGGAGGCAGCAGAATGTATGGGCTCCTGTCAGGTATATATTATTGGAGGCCGCAGAATGTATGGGCTCCTGTCAGGTATATATTATTGGAGGCCACAGAATGTATGGGCTCCTGTCAGGTATATATTATTGGAGGCTGCAGAATGTATGGGCTCCTGTCAGGTATATATTATTGGAGGCTGCAGAATATATGGGCTCCTGTCAGGTATATATTATTGGAGACAGCAGAATGTATGGGTTCCTGTCAGGTATATAGTATTGGAGGCAGCAGAATGTATGGGCTCCTGCCAGGTATATATTATTGGAGGCAGGAGAATGTATGGGCTCCTGTCAGGTGTATATTATTGGAGCCAGCAGAATCTATGGGCCCCTGTCAAGTATATATTATTGGAGGCATGAGAATGTATGGGCTCCTGTCAGGTATATATTATTGGAGGCAGCAGAATCTATGGGCCCCTGTCAGGTATATATTATTGGAGGCAGCAGAATCTATGGGCCCCTGTCAGGTATATATTATTGGAGGCAGGAGAATGTATGGGCTCCTGTCAGGTATATATTATTGGAGGCAGGAGAATGTATGGGCTCCTGTCAGGTATATATTATTGGAGGCAGGAGAATGTATGGGCTCCTGTCAGGTATATATTATTGGAGGCAGGAGAATGTATGGGCTCCTGTCAGGTATATATTATTGAAGGCAGCAGAATGTATGGGCTCCTGACAGGTATACATTATTGGAGGCAGCAGAATCTATGGGCTCCTGTCAGGTATATATTATTGGAGGCCACAGAATGTATGGGCTCCTGTCAGGTATATATTATTGGAGGCAGCAGAATGTATGGGCTCCTGTCAGGTATATATTATTGGAGGCAGCAGAATCTATGGGCTCCTGTCAGGTATATATTATTGGAGGCAGCAGAATGTATGGGCTCCTGTCAGGTATATATTATTGGAGCCAGCAGAATGTATGGGCTCCTGTCAGGTATATATTATTGGAGGCAGCAGAATCTATGGGATCCTGTTAGGTATATATTATTGGAGGCAGCAGAATCCATGGGATCCTGTCAGGTATATATTATTGGAGGCAGCAGAATCTATGGGCTCCTGTCAGGTATATATTATTGGAGGCAGCAGAATGTATGGGCTCCTGTCAGGTATATATTATTGGAGGCAGCAGAATGTATGGGCTCCTGTCAGGTATATATTATTGGAGGCAGCAGAATCTATGGGATCCTGTCAGGTATATATTATTGGAGGAAGCCGAATCTATGGGATCCTGTCAGGTATATATTATTGGAGGCAGCAGAATCTATGGGCCCCTGTCAGGTATATATTATTGGAGGCAGGAGAATGTATGGGCTCCAGTCAGGTATATATTATTGGAGGCAGCAGAATGTATGGGCTCCTGTCAGGTATATATTATTGGAGGCAGCAGAATCTATGGGATCCTGTCAGGTATATATTATTGGAGGCAGCAGAATCTATGGGCCCCTGTCAGGTATATATTATTGGAGGCAGCAGAATCTATGGGCTCCTGTCAGGTATATATTATTGGAGGCAGCAGAATCTATGGGATCCTGTCAGGTATATATTATTGGAGGCAGCAGAATCTATGGGCCCCTGTCAGGTATATATTATTGGAGGCAGAAGAATGTATGGGCTCCTGTCAGGTATATATTATTGGAGGCAGCAGAATGTATGGGCTCCTGTCAGGTATATATTATTGGAGGCAGCAGAATCTATGGGCTCCTGTCAGGTATATATTATTGGAGGCAGCAGAATCTATGGGCTCCTGTCAGGTATATATTATTGGAGGCAGCAGAATGTATGGGCTCCTGTCAGGTATATATTATTGGAGGCAGCAGAATCTATGGGCTCCTGTCAGGTATATATTATTGGAGGCAGCAGAATGTATGGGCTCCTGTCAGGTATATATTATTGGAGGCAGCAGAATGTATGGGCTCCTGTCAGGTATATATTATTGGAGGCAGCAGAATGTATGGGCTCCTGTCAGGTATATATTATTGGAGGCCACAGAATGTATGGGCTCCTGTCAGGTATATATTATTGGAGGCTGCAGAATGTATGGGCTCCTGTCAGGTATATATTATTGGAGGCTGCAGAATGTATGGGCTCCTGTCAGGTATATATTATTGGAGGCCGCAGAATGTATGGGCTCCTGTCAGGTATATATTATTGGAGGCCACAGAATGTATGGGCTCCTGTCAGGTATATATTATTGGAGGCTGCAGAATGTATGGGCTCCTGTCAGGTATATATTATTGGAGGCTGCAGAATATATGGGCTCCTGTCAGGTATATATTATTGGAGACAGCAGAATGTATGGGTTCCTGTCAGGTATATAGTATTGGAGGCAGCAGAATGTATGGGCTCCTGCCAGGTATATATTATTGGAGGCAGCAGAATGTATGGGCTCCTGTCAGGTGTATATTATTGGAGCCAGCAGAATCTATGGGCCCCTGTCAAGTATATATTATTGGAGGCATGAGAATGTATGGGCTCCTGTCAGGTATATATTATTGGAGGCAGCAGAATCTATGGGCCCCTGTCAGGTATATATTATTGGAGGCAGCAGAATCTATGGGCCCCTGTCAGGTATATATTATTGGAGGCAGGAGAATGTATGGGCTCCTGTCAGGTATATATTATTGGAGGCAGGAGAATGTATGGGCTCCTGTCAGGTATATATTATTGGAGGCAGGAGAATGTATGGGCTCCTGTCAGGTATATATTATTGGAGGCAGGAGAATGTATGGGCTCCTGTCAGGTATATATTATTGAAGGCAGCAGAATGTATGGGCTCCTGACAGGTATACATTATTGGAGGCAGCAGAATCTATGGGCTCCTGTCAGGTATATATTATTGGAGGCCACAGAATGTATGGGCTCCTGTCAGGTATATATTATTGGAGGCAGCAGAATGTATGGGCTCCTGTCAGGTATATATTATTGGAGGCAGCAGAATGTATGGGCTCCTGTCAGGTATATATTATTGGAGCCAGCAGAATGTATGGGCTCCTGTCAGGTATATATTATTGGAGGCAGCAGAATCTATGGGATCCTGTCAGGTATATATTATTGGAGGCAGCAGAATCTATGGGATCCTGTCAGGTATATATTATTGGAGGCAGCAGAATCTATGGGCTCCTGTCAGGTATATATTATTGGAGGCAGCAGAATGTATGGGCTCCTGTCAGGTATATATTATTGGAGGCAGCAGAATGTATGGGCTCCTGTCAGGTATATATTATTGGAGGCAGCAGAATCTATGGGATCCTGTCAGGTATATATTATTGGAGGCAGCAGAATCTATGAGATCCTGTCAGGTATATATTATTGGAGGCAGCAGAATCTATGGGCCCCTGTCAGGTATATATTATTGGAGGCAGGAGAATGTATGGGCTCCAGTCAGGTATATATTATTGGAGGCAGCAGAATGTATGGGCTCCTGTCAGGTATATATTATTGGAGGCAGCAGAATCTATGGGATCCTGTCAGGTATATATTATTGGAGGCAGCAGAATCTATGGGCCCCTGTCAGGTATATATTATTGGAGGCAGGAGAATGTATGGGCTCCTGTCAGGTATATATTATTGGAGGCAGCAGAATGTATGGGCTCCTGTCAGGTATATATTATTGGAGGCAGCAGAATGTATGGGCTCCTGTCAGGTATATATTATTGGAGGCAGCAGAATGTATGGGCTCCTGTCAGGTATATATTATTGGAGGCAGCAGAATGTATGGGCTCCTGTCAGGTACATATTATTGCAGGCAGCAGAATCTATGGGCTCCTGTCACGTATATATTATTGGAGGCAGCAGAATCTATGGGCTCCTGTCAGGTATATATTATTGGAGGCCACAGAATGTATGGGCTCCTGTCAGATATATATTATTGGAGGCAGGAGAATGTATGGGCTCCTGTCAGGTATATATTATTGGAAGCAGGAGAATGTATGGGCTCCTGTCAGGTATATATTATTGAAGACAGCAGAATGTATGGACTCCTGTCAGGTATATATTATTGGAGGCAGCAGAATGTATGGGCTCCTGTCAGATATATATTATTGGAGGCCACAGAATGTATGGGCTCCTGTCAGATATATATTATTGGAGGCAGGAGAATGTATGGGCTCCTGTCAGGTATATATTATTGGAGGCAGGAGAATGTATGGGCCCTTTCAGGTATATATTATTGAAGGCAGCAGAATGTATGGGCTCCTGACAGGTATACATTATTGGAGGCAGCAGAATCTATGGGCTCCTGTCAGGTATATATTATTGGAGGCCACAGAATGTATGGGCTCCTGTCAGGTATATATTATTGGAGGCAGCAGAATCTATGGGCTCCTGTCAGGTATATATTATTGGAGGCAGGAGAATCTATGGGCTCCTGTCAGGTATATATTATTGAAGGCAGCAGAATGTATGGGCTCCTGTCAGGTATATATTATTGGAGGCCACAGAATCTATGGGCTCCTGTCAGGTATATATTATTGGAGGCAGGAGAATGTATGGGCTCCTGTCAGGTATATATTATTGGAGGCAGCAGAATCTATGGGCTCCTGTCAGGTATATATTATTGGAGGCAGGAGAATGTATGGACTCATGTCAGGTATATATTATTGGAGGCAGGAGAATGTATGGGCTCATGTCAGGTATATATTATTGAAGGCAGCAGAATGTATGGGCTCCTGTCAGGTATATATTATTGGAGGCCACAGAATCTATGGGCTCCTGTCAGGTATATATTATTGGAGGCAGGAGAATGTATGGGCTCATGTCAGGTATATATTATTGGAGGCAGGAGAATGTATGGGCTCCTGTCAGGTATATATTATTGGAGGCAGGAGAATGTATGGGCTCCTGTCAGGTATATACTATTGGAGGAAGGAGAATGTATGGGCTCCTGTCAGGTATATATTATTGGAGGCAGGAGAATGTATGGGCTCCTGTCAGGTATATATTATTGGAGGCAGCAGAATCTATGGGCTCCTGTCAGGTATATATTATTGGAGGCCACAGAATCTATGGGCTCCTGTCAGGTATATATTATTGGAGGCAGGAGAATGTATGGGCTCCTGTCAGGTATATATTATTGGAGGCAGCAGAATCTATGGGCTCCTGTCAGGTATATATTATTGGAGGCAGGAGAATGTATGGGCTCCTGTCAGGTATATATTATTGGGGGCAGCAGAATGTATGGGCTCCTGTCAGGTATATATTATTGGAGGCAGCAGAATGTATGAGCTCCTGTCAGGTATATATTATTGGAGGCAGCAGAATGTATGGGCTCCTGTCAGGTATATATTATTGGAGGCAGCAGAATCTATGGGCTCCTGTCAGGTATATATTATTGAAGACAGCAGAATGTATGGACTCCTGTCAGGTATATATTATTGGAGGCAGCAGAATGTATGGGCTCCTGTCAGATATATATTATTGGAGGCCACAGAATGTATGGGCTCCTGTCAGATATATATTATTGGAGGCAGGAGAATGTATGGGCTCCTGTCAGGTATATATTATTGGAGGCAGGAGAATGTATGGGCCCTTTCAGGTATATATTATTGAAGGCAGCAGAATGTATGGGCTCCTGACAGGTATACATTATTGGAGGCAGCAGAATCTATGGGCTCCTGTCAGGTATATATTATTGGAGGCCACAGAATGTATGGGCTCCTGTCAGGTATATATTATTGGAGGCAGCAGAATCTATGGGCTCCTGTCAGGTATATATTATTGGAGGCAGGAGAATCTATGGGCTCCTGTCAGGTATATATTATTGAAGGCAGCAGAATGTATGGGCTCCTGTCAGGTATATATTATTGGAGGCCACAGAATCTATGGGCTCCTGTCAGGTATATATTATTGGAGGCAGGAGAATGTATGGGCTCCTGTCAGGTATATATTATTGGAGGCAGCAGAATCTATGGGCTCCTGTCAGGTATATATTATTGGAGGCAGGAGAATGTATGGACTCATGTCAGGTATATATTATTGGAGGCAGGAGAATGTATGGGCTCATGTCAGGTATATATTATTGAAGGCAGCAGAATGTATGGGCTCCTGTCAGGTATATATTATTGGAGGCCACAGAATCTATGGGCTCCTGTCAGGTATATATTATTGGAGGCAGGAGAATGTATGGGCTCATGTCAGGTATATATTATTGGAGGCAGGAGAATGTATGGGCTCCTGTCAGGTATATATTATTGGAGGCAGGAGAATGTATGGGCTCCTGTCAGGTATATACTATTGGAGGAAGGAGAATGTATGGGCTCCTGTCAGGTATATATTATTGGAGGCAGGAGAATGTATGGGCTCCTGTCAGGTATATATTATTGGAGGCAGCAGAATCTATGGGCTCCTGTCAGGTATATATTATTGGAGGCCACAGAATCTATGGGCTCCTGTCAGGTATATATTATTGGAGGCAGGAGAATGTATGGGCTCCTGTCAGGTATATATTATTGGAGGCAGCAGAATCTATGGGCTCCTGTCAGGTATATATTATTGGAGGCAGGAGAATGTATGGGCTCCTGTCAGGTATATATTATTGGGGGCAGCAGAATGTATGGGCTCCTGTCAGGTATATATTATTGGAGGCAGCAGAATGTATGAGCTCCTGTCAGGTATATATTATTGGAGGCAGCAGAATGTATGGGCTCCTGTCAGGTATATATTATTGGAGGCAGCAGAATCTATGGGCTCCTGTCAGGTATATATTATTGGAGGCAGCAGAATCTATGGGCTCCTGTCAGGTATATATTATTGGAGGCAGCAGAATGTATGAGCTCCTGTCAGGTATATATTATTGGAGACAGCAGAATGTATGGGCTCCTGTCAGGTATATATTATTGGAGGCAGCAGAATGTATGGGCTCCTGTCAGGTATATATTATTGGAGGCAGCAGAATGTATGAGCTCCTGTCAGGTATATATTATTGGAGGCAGCAGAATGTATGGGCTCCTGTCAGGTATATATTATTGGAGGCAGCAGAATCTATGGGATCCTGTCAGGTATATATTATTGGAGGCAGCAGAATCTATGGTCTCCTGTCAGGTATATATTATTGGAGGCAGCAGAATCTATGGGCCCCTGTCAGGTATATATTATTGGAGGCAGGAGAATGTATGGGCTCCAGTCAGGTATATATTATTGGAGGCAGCAGAATGTATGGGCTCCTGTCAGGTATATATTATTGGAGGCAGCAGAATCTATGGGATCCTGTCAGGTATATATTATTGTAGGCAGCAGAATCTATGGGCTCCTGTCAGGTATATATTATTGGAGGCAGCAGAATGTATGGGCTCCTGTCAGGTATATATTATTGGAGGCAGCAGAATGTATGGGCTCCTGTCAGGTATATATTATTGGAGGCAGGAGAATGTATGGGCTCCTGTCAGGTATATATTATTGGAGGCAGGAGAATGTATGGGCTCCTGTCAGGTATATACTATTGGAGGCAGGAGAATGTATGGGCTCCTGTCAGGTATATATTATTGGAGGCAGCAGAATGTATGGGCTCCTGTCAGGTATATATTATTGGAGGCAGCAGAATCTATGGGCTCCTGTCAGGTATATATTATTGGAGGCCACAGAATGTATGGGCTCCTGTCAGATATATATTATTGGAGGCCACAGAATGTATGGGCTCCTGTCAGGTATATATTATTGGAGGCAGGAGAATGTATGGGCTCCTGACAGGTATACATTATTGGAGCCAGCAGAATCTATGGGCTCCTGTCAGGTATATATTATTGGAGGCAGGAGAATGTATGGGCTCCTGTCAGGTATATATTATTGGAGGCGGGAGAATGTATGGGCTCCT
Organism: Phyllobates terribilis; assembly: GCF_046119375.1. Lineage (NCBI taxonomy): Eukaryota > Metazoa > Chordata > Amphibia > Anura > Dendrobatidae > Phyllobates > Phyllobates terribilis. The sequence goes on from NW_027363295.1 coordinate 954,655, forward strand.
GTCAGGTATATATTATTGGAGGCGGGAGAATGTATGGGCTCCTGTCAGGTATATATTATTGGAGGCAGGAGAATGTATGGGCTCCTGTCAGGTATATATTATTGGAGGCAGGAGAATGTATGGGCTCCTGTCAGGTATATATTATTGGAGGCAGCAGAATCTATGGGCTCCTGTCGGGTATATATTATTGGAGGCAGCAGAATGTATGGGCTGGTATATATTATTGGAGGCAGCAGAATGTATGGGTTCCTGTCAGGTATATATTATTGGAGGCAGGAGAATGTATGGGCTCCTGTCAGGTATATATTATTGGAGCCAGCAGAATCTATGGGCTCCTGTCAGGTATATATTATTGGAGGCAGGGGAATGTATGGGCTCCTGTCAGGTATATATTATTGGAGGCAGGAGAATGTATGGGCTCCTGTCAGGTATATATTATTGGAGGCAGGAGAGTGTATGGGCTCCTGTCAGGTATATGTTATTGGAGCCAGCAGAATCTATGGGCTCCTGTCAGGTATATATTATTGGAGGCAGGGGAATGTATGGGTTCCTGTCAGGTATATATTATTGGAGGCAGGAGAATGTATGGGCTCCTGTCAGGTATATAGTATTGGAGGCAGGAGAATGTATGGGCTCCTGTCAGGTATATAGTATTGGAGGCAGGAGAATGTATGGGCTCCTGTCAGGTATATAGTATTGGAGGCAGGAGAAAGTATGGGCTCCTGTCAGGTATATATTATTGGAGGCAGGAGAATGTATGGGCTCCTGTCAGGTATATATTATTGGAGGCGGCAGAATCTATGGGATCCTGTCAGATATATATTATTGGAGGCAGGAGAATGTATGGGCTCCTGTCAGGTATATATTATTGGAGGCAGGAGAATGTATGGGCTCCTGTCAGGTATATATTATTGGAGGCAGGAGAATGTATGGGCTCCTGTCAGGTATATATTATTGGAGGCAGGAGAATGTATGGGCTCCTGTCAGGTATATATTATTGGAGGCAGGAGAATGTATGGGCTCCTGTCAGGTATATATTATTGGAGGCAGGAGAATGTATGGGCTCCTGTCAGGTATATATTATTGGAGGCAGGAGAATGTATGGGCTCCTGTCAGGTATATATTATTGGAGGCAGGAGAATGTATGGGCTCCTGTCAGGTATATATTATTGGAGGCAGGAGAATGTATGGGCCCCTGTCAGGTATATATTATTGGAGGCAGGAGAATGTATGGGCTCCTGTCAGGTATATATTATTGGAGGCAGGAGAGTGTATGGGCTCTTGTCAGGTATATATTATTGGAGCCAGCAGAATCTATGGGCTCCTGTCAGGTATATATTATTGGAGGCAGCAGAATGTATGGCCTCCTGTCAGGTATATATTATTGGAGGCAGGAGAATGTATGGGCTCCTGTCAGGTATATATTATTGGAGGCAGCAGAATCTATGGGCTCCTGTCAGGTATATATTATTGGAGGCAGCAGAATGTATGGGCTCCTGTCAGGTATATATTATTGGAGGCAGCAGAATCTATGGGCCCCTGTCAGTTATATATTATTGGAGGCAGCACAATCTATGGGCCCCTGTCAGGTATATATTATTTGATAATCATGCCCATTGCCCAGCTCCCGCCATATGTTGATCGCCAGCCAGATAAAACAAGGCAGCTGGGGGCTGGGATTCGCAGCATGGTAAGGCCCAAGCGTTCTTGGCCCCCCACGCTGAAAATCTCAGCCCGCAGCCACCCCTGAAAATGGCGCATTCCTCATAGCACCATTTCCAGGTGCTTTACCCGGCTCTTCCAGCGGCCCTGGTGGTGAGTGGCACCCTGTGTAATAATAGGGTTTGTACCAGGCCAGCTTTGTATTATCAGCTGGTACTAAGCCCGAAATTCATGGTGTCACGCCAAATTAGACATAGCCACCATGAATTTCTAGTAAACCGAAAAAAAAGACAGAAATTTTTTTTTTTTATTAAAAATAAAACTCATTTAGGGACTCCATCTTTAATAAAGAAAAATCCTCACTCCAACCTAATCCATAGGTCTTCTGTCTTCAGCTCTGCTACATCTTTGTCATCAGACAATATGTCTACTGACAGAGATGAGCCGGCACAGAATGACACTGGAGCAATGTTACTGTGTAGTGCGGCACTAGATTTCTTTTTTTGTCATTTCATGCAGTGTAGAAATCTTGGGAAAAGTGTAGATTGTGCTCTGGAAGTGATCAGTTATAGCTAACTATGTTATTTTCTGCAGAGATAAGTCCTGCATAGAAGATGTGATATATCGGTCTGCGGCAGATAAAGAACTTCACCTAGAGACATCACTGGTGAGTATGTGTGTTACCTATACACACACACTGACACTATATACAGAGCTCCTGTGTGTAATGTCACTGGTGATCACTGTATTACCTATACACACACACTGACACTATATACAGAGCTCCTGTGTGTAATGTCACTGGTGATCACTGTATTACCTATACACACACACTGACACTATATACAGAGCTCCTGTGTGTAATGTCACTGGTGATCTCTGTACTACCTATACACACACACTGACACTATATACAGAGCTCCTGTGTGTAATGTCACTGTTGAGTATGTGTGTTACCTATACACACACACTGACACTATATACAGAGCTCCTGTGTGTAATGTCACTGATGATCACTGTATTACCTATACACACACACACTGACACTATATACAGAGCTCCTGTGTGTAATGTCACTGGTGATCACTGTATTACCTGTACACTGACACTATATACAGAGCTCCTGTGTGTAATGTCACTGGTGATCTATGTACTACCTATACACACACACTGACACTATATACAGAGCTCCTGTGTGTAATATCACTGGTGATTTCTGTATTACCTATACACACACACTGACACTATATACAGAGCTCCTGTGTGTAATGTCACTGGTAATCACTGTATTACCTATACACACACACTGACACTATATACAGAGCTCCAATGTGTAATGTCACTGGTAATCTCTGTACAACCTATACACACACACTGACACTATACACGGAGCTCCTGTGTGTAATGTCACTGGTGATCACTGTATTACCTGTACTCTGTCACTGTATACAGAGCTCCTGTGCATAATGTCACTGGTGATCACTGTGTTACCTATACACACACACTGACACTATATACTGAGCTCCTGTGTGTAATGTCGCTGGTGATCACTGTATTACCTATACACACACACTGACACTATATACAAAGTTCCTGTGTGTAATGTCACTGGTGATCTCTGTACATCCTATACAAACACACTGACACTATATACGGAGCTGCCTTGTGTAATGTCACTGGTGATCACTGTATTACCTGTACTCTGACACTGTATACAGAGCTCCTGTGCATAATGTCACTGGTGATCACTGTATTACCTATACACACACACTGACACTATATACAGAGCTCCTGTGTGTAATGTCACTGGTGATCTCTGTACATCCTATACAGACACACTGACACTATATACGGAGCTGCCTTGTGTAATGTCACTGGTGATCACTGTATTACCTGTACTCTGACACTGTATACAGATCTCCTGTGTGTAATGTCACTGGTGATTGCTGTATTACCTGTACACACATACTGACGCTATATACAGAGCTCCTGTGTGTAATGTCACTGGTGATCACTATATTACCTATACACACACACTGACACTATACACAGAGATCCTGTGTGTAATGTCACTGGTGATCACTATATTACCTATACACACACACACTGACACTATATACAGAGCTCCTGTGTGTAATGTCACTGGTGATCACTGTATTACCTATACACACACACTGACACTATATACAGAGCTCCTGTGTGTAATGTCACTGGTGATCACTGTATTACCTATACACACACACTGACACTGTATACAGAGCTCCTGTGTGTAATGTCACTGGTGATCACTGTATTACCTGTACACACACACTGACATTGTATACAGATCTCCTGTGTGTAATGTCACTGGTGATCACTGTATTACCTGTACACACACACTGACACTATATACAGAGCTCCTGTGTGTAATGTCACTTGTGATCACTGTATTACCTATACACACACACTGACACTATACACAGAGATCCTGTGTGTAATGTCACTGGTGATCACTATATTACCTATACACACACACTGACACTATATACAGAGCTCTTGCGTGTAATGTCACTGGTTATCACTGTATTACCTATACACACACACTGACACTATATACAGAGCTCCTGTGTGTAATGTCACTGGTGATCTCTGTACTACCTATACACACACACTGACACTGTATACAGATCTCCTGTGTGTAATGTCACTGGTGATCACTGTATTACCTATACACACACACTGACACTATATACAGAGCTCCTGTGTGTAATGTCACTGGTGATCTCTGTACTACCTATACACACACACTGACACTGTATACAGAGCTCCTGTGTGTAATGTCACTGGTGATCACTGTATTACCTATACACACACACACACACTGACACTATATACAGAGCTCCTGTGTGTAATGTCACTGGTGATCACTGTATTACCTATACACACACACTGACACTATATACAGAGCTCCAATGTGTAATGTCACTGGTGATCACTATATTACCTATACACACACACTGACACTATATACAGAGCTCCTGTGTGTAATGTCACTGGTGATCACTGTATTACCTATACACACACACTGACACTGTATACAGAGCTCCTGTGTGTAATGTCACTGGTGATCACTGTATTACCTCTACACTGACCCTATACACAGGAGTCCTGTGCATAATGTCACTGATAATCTCTACATTATCTGTACACTGACTCTATATACAGAGCTTTTTTACATCTTCATTATCAGTCACTATCTGGTGCCATTATGTTCCATGGTCATGGCGTGGCGGAATTTGTCCCTTGTATGTGGTATTATTCGGACAGTCACTATGTGGTGGTAATATGTGGTCTTCTCATGGTGTGGCAGTATATATACCTTGTACTTGGTAGTATTTCATCACTATGTGGTGGTATGTGTTCTGGTCATGGTGTGGCGGTATTTCTCTCTTCTATATGGTATTATTAGTCTAGGGATAGTTGTCAGTCATTTGTTTTTTCTGATATTAAGAATGGGAACATTCTTTATTTGCAATACATATTAAATACTTGGATGGTTAACCTCTCCCTGTGTTGTGACTACTACAGAGCAGCAGAGATGCACGTCAGCTCAAGACGCAAAAAATAAGCCGTCACAAAGCCCCAGATCCAAAAAAATGAGAACACTACGGTGCGCAGAACATGGCGTGAAAAGTGTGATTTTTCAAACTTATGAATTTGTTTTCACCACTTAGATACCATTAAAGGTATACATGTTTGGTATCTACAAACTCGTACTGACCCGAGGCATCACCCTGTCACGTCGGTTTTTCCATATAGTGAACATGGTGACTAAAAAACCCAATAAACAAACGTGCAATTGCACTTTTTTTGCAATTTTACTGCACTTGGAATTTTTGTTGCCATTTCCCTGTACACTATATGGTAAAATAAATGATTGCATCTGAAAGTACAACTCGTCCCGCAAAAAAACTGTCTTTCCTGCTGCTACAGACTTTTATATGACTACAATTTACATTCTGCTGCTTATGGAAACATTTTTGCAGTTTACAAGACCCTTCTTACACTTGCTTGCACCCAGGTTTCATGTGAAAGAGTGTTCTCAAAGCTGAAAATTGTAAAAAATCGTCTGAGGGCTTCGATTGGACAGGAGCTTTTAGAGTCCCTCCTTCTGTTGAACATTGAGTGTGACATTTCAAGGAACTTAGACTATGATGACATTATTAATACGTATGCAATGTCATCTTCTGTTCTGAAAAAAAACGTTTGTAATTTTGCTGCTGATTGACTGTTAGTGTGAGTTTATTTGTTGTTTTGGGCCTTTCACTAACAATTGAATGGTATTGTATTATAGAGGAGAGGAAATCGTGCAATACAAACTTCCAAAATGCTTACAGAATTCTTTTACTTTTCCCAGCGGCCAAGTTTGGTGCTGCTACAATGATGCCGGCTGCTGGGATGCCAGATGGATGCAGGTTCAATTTGTGGCACTTATACTTTAAGAGAATGTACCTTGAAAGTATTTCTTGTTATTGTTCTGTTATGGCACTTTATCACACACTGGTGTGAATAAGATAACAGTGTTCCTCTTTCGCCAGGAGTGTTTCTTTAGTTTGTTATTTATTCGTTATATTGGTTATTTATTGGTTAATAAAGTTGATTCATTTTGAATGAGTTTGTGGACTTATGTTATTCCTATATACGGTATCTGCATGGTGCTGGTGGGCCCCAAGATTGATTGTTTCCTGGTGGGCCCCAGGTACTCCAGTCCGGCGCTGGACCCCACTGATCCTGGGCACTGGTGCAGCACTGCGCCCCCTTCACTGTGTTTTTCACTGGCCACCCGGCTGTTCTGGGAACGGCAAAGTGACGCTTTCCCTGAGATTTTGATTTTGGTTAGATTTCTCTTGCAATACTCAAGCAGTGATGTCGCGAGCTGGATAATAACAAGCTAATATGGTCTTCTTGGGTTTATAGGAAATTGCACAAAAATTCCGTGTCGTTGGCCCTGAAACATTCACCGTCCTGTTTATGGGATGCATAAAGGATGAAGAGCTGGGCTTCCTACAAGCTCTGCAGGTATGGCTTGCTGCACACATCCTACATCCTATATCCGTACAGTGCACACTTACCTGGGAATTATGTCTCACACTTCCGACATGATGAGATGCGCAAAAACATTGAGGAATCATGGAGCAACTGTTCATTTTACTAATACAGATATTTCTTGCTGCAGTATTTCTGCTGAAGTGACGATGGGGCATGCCGGCTGAGGGTGGGACTCTTGGAGTCTCTGATGACTCTGTTGGGCTAGGTGCACATTACGTTTGTGGCCATTGTTGGGCGCATACACATAGAAGGTGTGTGCCCCCTAGTGGCCACTGTCAGGATGGATGATGAGGCATCCGTCCACTATTGGGACCCATTGTAAAGAAATGTATACCACATTGCAGAGGTCGCTCTACATTTTTTACAGAAGAGTAAAAATCCTCCTCATAGTATTTTTCAGGAGTATTTTTAGCCAGTCTTTGAATATTAGAGAAGAGGCTGCAACCTGTGCTTTGCTCTACCGCTTCACCATCTTTGACGTATATTTACGTCAAAGGTCGTGTCCCTGCCTTTGATGTGATCTCGCACACCGAGTCCACATATTTCCCTGCACATGATGACTGATTTAATCAACCATCATCTGCCTTTAATAGCTGCTGATGTACTGTTGCTCCGCCTGCTGCTATTAACCCGTTAAATCCAGCTGTCAATCGCTGACAGCGGGATTTAACGCACCTTGGCTGGAAGCGCGTCATACATCCTGCCACGTGATTGTGGGGCACCGATGGGTTGTCATGACAGCTGGGGGTCTGCTGATGACCTCCCATACATGTCATTATGACCCTCCTATGGGCCGGCGTTCATAGAAGATGGTGATTTCTGCTATAGATAGCAGTGTATGTACAGCACAAGCGATCAGACGATCGCCGCTCCAAGTCTCCTAATTAATCTGATCAGTAAACATTGTAATGGGGAAAAAATCAAAATGCCAGAATGACGTTTTTTTGGCTGCCACAGCATTGCAGTAAAGTGCAACATCAAAGTGGTTGCAGGGAGTATATAAGGATATGTAGCTCACAAACTCCTAAATATATGATGTTTTCATTTACAATGTATCTAATTTATACATGTATATAGAGAGTACTGAGCATGGATTTGTAAGGTTTCATAACTTCCATGCTAGACAAAATTCTATAAAATAAATAATTTGACAATTCTTTCATGGCCGGAGGTGATAATAAACTGATATAACCGTGTACACTAGTAATTAGAATTCCCTGGGCTCGGGTGTAAGAGGCAATATTCCTGATGATCAGGGTCCCGTGTAGGGACGGTCACTGCTGTATACCATCTAGTACAGAGGTACAGAAGCTGGCGGCGCTCCCATAACCTCCGGGCTGCTGGATTCTATCAAACATCTCCATGTTATTCTGTATACAGTTATATTCTTCTTTCCATCACAATGCGGTGGGATATCACTACAATATGCCAACATGGTGTGATTAGTGGAGGGCGGCTGTCAGTATCCCCCGACTTTAGAATTAGATTGAATAAACCTTCAAAGGGGGTGTACAAAGTTTAAAAGATATCTCCTATCCATAGGATAACTTCCCGATGGATGGGGTCTGACTGCTGGGAGCCTCACCAATCCTGAAAACTGGGGATTTGAAGAGTCCTTTGTGACTGATGTGATGGTCGATCATTGCTGCACCATACATTCTCTATGGGACGACTGAAGCTCTGTGCTCGGCTGGTCTTCAGCACTCCCATTAAGAATGAACGGAGCAGTGAGTATACTCAACCACCACTCCATTTGCGGCACCCTGCTACAACAGGTACCACAGGACCCAGGGTGCATGGATGGACTTCTCCACAAGAGGCCCTCACTACATACAAACACCTCCACCCTTCCTCCTCATACCACCAGAGGGAGCCCGTTAGGGATATATATATATGGAGGGTGGAGACAGGCAGTTCAGTCAGAGTTAGTAGTCAGACAGAGAGAGTCTGAGAGCGTGCTGACGCTGAGAGCAGCGAAGACGCAGCGCATCTGCTGCTGGGTTCTGAGGGCCACGAGTGTGGCCGACGGTAAGGAGGAGAGATGAGAGGAGTTGAGGGGGCAGAGGAGCATCACAAGGCTCACACCGAAGATACAAACCGGACACCGGGTCCGCGCCTACAGGGTCCTTTATACCCAGTAGGGACAACCGGCATTCCAGGAGGACTACAAGTCCCTGGCAGACCTGAAGCTAGACCCATTACAGGACCAGGAACCACGATGGCCCCGACTACCAGGGATAGTGGTTGCCAGCAGAAGGTCCTACTACCGAGCGACAGGTGAAGGAACAGCACGACACATAAGCTAGGCCCAGTTGCAGGCTGGCCAGGAGCATACAGAGAGGCAGACACGGACCAGGAGGCCTTATACCCGCTCACTGGGGAGAAGTCCTGAAGTGCACCCATCCTACTGAGTACCCTGGACCGTACCTGACATCCGCACCAGTAAAGATATTGAAGCGAATCCCCTGTCTCTGTCAGTTACTCCTGCTGCACCATCCCGCCTGCACTACAAGTCCCAGCATCACCTCCCACCAAATTCCACACTGCCCCGGGGGCCCGCTCCACCTGTGGGAAGCAGAAACACCTCAGCTGCCATCCCATCACCCCCCTGGAGGTCTGAAGCAGCGCTGGTAATCATTACCAAGTACCACAGGTGGCGTCACAAACTGTTTATTTATTTTATCCAAGTTGCAATCCCCTTTTTCAAGAGTGACCCCAGGGTACGGGCCCAGGAGCCGACCACCGCGACATCCCCAAAACCAGGCAAAGGCCCGGGTACCGAGTCGTCCCCATCCCCTGGGCGCGTCGTACTCATCGTCTGTGGGACTGCCAGAACTAGTGGAGCGCTGCTCTTGGCTATTTTGGGCAGTCCTATAGACAGTGAATGGAGGGGAGGCTGAGCATGCTGCCTGTTCTTGGCTTTGCTAGGGGTTCCAGCAGTCAGACCCTCAGTGATCAGTAAGTTATCCCCTAACCTTTGGATAAGAGATGATTTTCTATTTTGGCAATAACCCTTTAATTGCATCCATGTGGTTATTTTCCCCTATCCTGTCCACCTTTATTATGTCCGTTATTCCCTCTGGTGGTCAGTGCAGCCATGTAGTGTATGTCTGTACTACTCAGGCTCTGGGGGGCCGGAGCGTGCAGCTACAGAGCAACCTGCTCCACATCACTGCCAGGAGGGGAGATTTATTGCTGTGTAGTTAGTCCAGGTGGTGCCGACAAGTAGAGGGAACAAGTTCTGGCAATCCTGCCAAAGGAACACAGTTATTCCTGCACCGGACCTGCATCTCCGGTGTGCGGCGGCCGGGAAGGTGCCCGCTCTCCTCAGGGAAGATGCTGACGGCCCGCAGGCACATACCCGTCCTTGTGCCAATGCCCAGGAGATAAAGCAGGACATTTATCTAAGTAGAGATGTGGCGTCTCCCACCCGCCTGTCATATTTGTAGATGACGCGTGGCGGAGGGCAGAAGCCGGGGTAGGACTCCTGTCCGGCTGCAGAAGTCTCATGTGTAGTGATACTCATGTGACTTTTCTAAAAGCATAAATCGGCCCGCAGAGGTGTCAGCGACGCTGGCTCAGACGTTACTGTGAGCGGAATAACAAGGCTTTGGTAACAGTTTCACCTCTTTATATTGTATTAGCTCCTTTACTTAGTCCTAGTTCAGACTGGTCTAAGAGATCGCCTGCTGATTCCTTTCTTGCGATTCTGATAGGAGATTTCTGTTAGAAGTTTGGCGCAAGGCTAGTGATTAGACTGGCTAGTGATTAGACTGGCTAGTGATTAGACTGGCTAGTGATTAGACTGGCTAGTGATTAGACTGGCCAGTGATTAGACTGGCCAGTGATTAGACTGGCCAGTGATTAGACTGGCTAGTGATTAGACTGGCTAGTGATTAGACTGGCTAGTGATTAGACTGGCTAGTGATTAGACTGGCTGGTGATTAGACTGGCTGGTGATTAGACTGGCTGGTGATTAGACTGGCTGGTGATTAGACTGGCTGGTGATTAGACTGGCTGGTGATTAGACTGTTTAGTGATTAGACTGTTTAGTGATTAGACTGTTTAGTGATTAGACTGGCCAGTGATTAGACTGGCCAGTGATTAGACTGGCCGGTGATTAGACTGGCTAGTAGATAAGGATTTTGTGCCAGATTTTTAGTAACAAAGGGAATACCGCGGTCGGCCACTTTAGGTGGACTGTTACAGTAGGCAGCATGCTGATAAGTTATTTTTTGACGTTTTGCATGATTTTCGCTGTCTTCGGTTGGCATATCCCCCCCCCCCAACGGCACTTCCATCTGCAACCTGTAATGGCCAGTCGGAATACCCGTGCTGGCATCAGGGTCTTATTGCATGGGTAGGCGCTGTGGCATTGGGGTCTTATTACAGGGGTAGGCATGCTGGCATCAGGGTCTTATTACATGGGTAGGCGCACTGGCATCGGGGTCTTATTACACTGGTAGGCGCACTGGCATCGGGGTCTTATTACACGGGTAGGCGCGCTGACATCGGGGTCTTATTACATGGGTAGGCGCGCTGGCATCGGGTCTTATTACACGGGTAGGCGCGCTGGCATCGGGGTCTTATTACACGGGTAGGGTTGCTGGCATCGGGGTCTTATTACACGGGTAGGCGCGCTGGCATCGGGTCTTATTACACGGGTAGGCTTGCTGGCATCGGGGTCTTATTACACGGGTAGGCTTGCTGGCATCGGGGTCTTATTACACGGGTAGGCGCGCTGGCATCGGGGTCTTATTACACGGGTAGGTGCGCTGGCATCGGGGCCTTATTACACGGGTAGGTGCGCTGGCATCGGGGTCTTATTACACGGGTAGGCGCGCTGGCATCAGGTCTTATTACACGGGTAGGCGCGCTGGCATCAGGTCTTTATTACACGGGTAGGCGTGCTGGCATCGGGGTCTTATTACACTGGTAGGCGCGCTGGCATCGGGGTCTTATTACACGGGTAGGCGCGCTGGCATCGGGGTCTTTATTACACGGGTAGGCGTGCTGGCATCGGGGTCTTATTACACGAGTAGGCGCACTGGCATCGGGGTCTTATTACACGGGTAGGCGCGCTGGCATCGGGGTCTTATTACACGGGTAAGCGCGCTGTTCGGAGACAATGGGAAAACCAGTGGGCAAGGCTTCACAGATACAGAAAATAGCACAGAATTTACTAGTAGAAGTTGCCTATTTATTATGTAGACACACGTTTGGAAATGACATAAGTAGATGGCCCAAGCCCTCCACAAAGCTTTTCATCCTGGAGGGCACCGGCTTTACCAATGTGACCCTCTGACATATGGGAGCATCATTATAATAGGGTACTGCCTTTACATGCCAGCTAGTCCGTGTCCAGTTACTGCTTTCTCTGTGATGGGGTGTACATATTTGCGTGAATGTAATGTGGATAGTGACTGTATACGCCATCTTGTGCTTCAGGTCTGGAGGCAGATGCGGCACATGGGGGTAAAGCCGCATGTAATCACCTATAACCTGCTTCTTTGTGCCCCCCGAGACTGTGGGATTGGAGACACCGCTGACGCTCTACATTTACTCACGCACTCTAAGGAACTGGCAGCCCTGACTTTAAGTGCAGGCAAAGAGAAGCAAGACAGGAAAAGCCAGCAAGTGAAGAAAAGAAAGGATAGTCCTGAAGAGGTGGGCAGCCCATGCTCCTGGGCCATTCCTCAATTCCAAGTGGCAACTATGGCACAGCTGAGGACTTGGCAGGCTCACAGGCACTGGTCGTGGTGAGTACAGCTGACCATTTTCCCAGCGTGCCCTCTTTTGATGCCAGTAATGTGCCAAACCTCCTGGACCTGTCTGTAAATACGGGAAAAATTGTGTCACTTGCAAATGTCAATACCCCATCTGACCGATTGGCAGTGATTGGCGACTTAGGGGGCGTTCTTCAGAAGATGAAAGAAGACAACGTCTGTCCTACAATAAAGACCTTCACCCTCCTAGCGGCAGTCATGAGAGCAGAAGTGGGGTCAGAATCTGCCGTCCGGGCCACTATGGACGCCTACGGAGTACAGCCAGATCTCACCTTTTTTAACACTTTGGTGTTGAAGAGGAGTAAAACTCTGAAGCTGCAGTCGGCTTTGGTAAGGGAATGGTTTTTATTTTATCATTTAAATGTTAAAAAGCCATCATAAAATAATTAACACGGCTTGTGAGAAGATCCACGCTATCTGACAGTAAAGAGGCTGAGGTACAGTAGGTGAATGATGTTACCGCATTGTGGGATTATATTTGCTGCATGAAATCATTTGTAAAGCGTGTGACAGATCTGCCTGACTTTTTATATATATTTTTTTCTTAAAAGTGAATACCTTTTTTTTTTTTTACTATTGCTTAATAACGATCCAAAGCAAATGGTTCTGTGTGACCCACTACTACTCAGGTAGCGTTAGCCCTCCCTGGGAAAGGTGTACTTGGACGATGGGCCGGTGGAAGAGGGGGATGCAGTCCCGGCCTTGACCCGGTCTGTGCCCAGGGCGCACACATTAAAAATATGGGCTAGCAGATGAGTGGTTATTTGTCGACTACGCCACCTGTGGTTCCCGGTGATTACCACCAGCGCTGCGGCAGTCCTCAGAGGCGGGTGTCGTGGCAGCTCAGCTGGTACTACTCCCCACAGGCGGAGCAGGGCCTCAGGGCAGAGAGAGAGGAAAGTCTGGAGGTTGGTGGTGTGTGTGCGGTGCCGCGCAGGACAGGATAACGGAGGCAAGGGGTGAAGTCTTCCAAGCTTTACTCACGTTGTTTCAGTAGTAAGCACAAAGCTTCTCCTTGCTCCTCACGGCGCGCTGCGACCACCAGGAAGGGGTTCAGCACACTCCGGGTAGTTTAGGTGCACTTAACGAGACCCCTGGACCAGAATGTTCCTCTCCTTGGTGAGTTCTCCCATTAAGTCTCCTCCTGACTGTGTGTGTGTGGTATGAACTTGGTGAAAGGCCGGTTCCCGCTGCATCAGCGCAGTTTAAGAGATACGGGTGGCCTACGCCGCTCCGTCCATATCCCCCTTAGGGATCCAGAAGGCCTCTGGGCTTTTCCGACTGAGACGTGAAGTAACAGAGTCAGATATCGGGGGCCGGTACCCCTCTTGCAGCAGGAATCCCTCTGACTAGGCCAGAGTAAGAAGTACAGGTGGCGTATGCTGCTCCGTCCGTATCCCCTGGGATCCTTTTGCCTGTGGAGCTTTACTCCTCCGCTCCCCTCCAGGCCTTCTTAGGTAGGGACCTTGACCGGGTAGATACAGCGGTTAACTCTAACCCATTCCTCACCTCAAGCCCAGAGTACGAGGACCGTGTATCTTCAACAAGCTGCAGGTTCCAGCAGAAAGCCACTATCAGCGATAAAGATCACAATCAAAGACCTTGAACCTAAGATGGCCGTGTATTAAATATGTATCAGTAAGTGTAACCTAAAAGTGTGTCCTCCACCCTCACCCACTACATGGTTCCCCCTATCTTTGGTCGTCCCCATCTCCTCTATCCCGGCTGGGGTAGCACCCTGGTGCATATAAGCCCCCCACAGGACAGGAGTGGTGTAGTGTTGAGTGCTGAGGCTGGGTCCTGTGTGGTGCTCCATCCTTACCTCGGAGAGGAGATACCACACCTCGATCTAAGATGCAGTACCCCTGTGGCGACTGAACCCTCAGGGTCGCCACAGTTCCAACCGATTCATATAGAAACTACACTTTTAGATATCTGCCTAATTGTTTCTAAGCATGGCTTTGAAAGAAGGGGCATGGCTTTGAATTAAGGGGCATGGCTCTGAAGGAAGGGGCATGGCTTTGAAAGAAGGGGCATGGCTTTGAAAGAAGGGGCATGGCTTTGAAAGAAGGGGCATGGCTTTGAAGAAGGGGCATGGCTTTGAAAGAAGGGGCATGGCTGTGAAAGAAGGGGCATGGCTTTGAAAGATGGGGCATGGCTTTGACAGAAGGGACATTGCTTTGAAAGAAGGGGCATGGCTTTGAAGAAGGGGCATGGCTTTGAAAGAAGGGGCATGGCTTTGAAAGAAGGGGCATGGCTGTGAAAGAAGGGGCATGGCTGTGAAAGAAGGGGCATGGCTTTGACAGAAGGGGCATGGCTCTGAAGGAAGGGGCATTGCTTTGAAAGAATGGGCATTGCTTTGAAAGAAGGGGCATGGCTTTGAGGAAGGGGCATTTCTTTGAAAGAAGGGGCATAGTTTTGAAAGATAGGGCATGGCTTTGACAGAAGGGGCATGGCTTTGACAGAAGGGGCATGGCTTTAAATACAACAGCATGCACTAAATTGCTTGAAAATTGGGGGGCAAAAAAAGTGATGCAAGGCAAGCCAGCAAAAGAGTCTAAAGTATGACAAATTTTCTCATTTACATGTCCATATTTAACCACTTACATGGAAAAAATGGCCCTGGTGTCAGCAGTGTTTGTTCCGTGTGTCATCAGTGTTTGGTCTGTGTGTCCGTTTTTCCCATCAATGTTTGACGGATGGATAAATAAATCCTTGAATTACAGAGCTTCTCCTATTCTTTGCCATCCGGGTGCTGAATGTTTTTGCACAGACCCATAGACTTGTATCGGCTCTTTTCATCTGTGATATCGGAAAAAGACAGACAGACGGACATGTGAATAGCACCATAGATTATACTGGGTATGTGATGTATCCATGAAAAAAGGGATAAACCTCCACGTGCAACATGATGTGTGAATGAGGCCTTTTGCTTTTTCTGGCCGCACCATCAAGAAAGATTTCCTCCATTTGTGTTTTTGGTCTGTGTGATGTCCATGTCACCCAGTGTAATATTCCACATGAATGGATTGACCACCAGACTGTGGGGGAATAATGGCTACAGGCGCTTATCTCATCCATCCGTTTTTTAAATGAGATATAACCGTAGATTTCAAAGGCTGCACAACAATCAGACACAATCCGTGTGGCAGGTATGTTTTACCGGACGCACTGCATAGATTACATAGGAAAGTGTGTCTGGCCTTCTATTAGGTTTTTTTTTAGTTATGGATGACAAATGGACGCTGTACGGATCAAAAATGGCCTTTTTTTCCCCTGAACACAAAGCATTGTGCTTGTGTGAATTTGCGCTTCGGCAGGGAATTGTGCACTGAGCCTATATGAAGGCGTTTTGTGCGCTGCCGCCAAAATGCAACATTCAGTTGGACGCAGCAATATTTTATGTGTGAATACTGTTTAATACAGATTTTAGCATTTCCCTTTTTCTGAAAATGCGTCGGGCCTCATGCAGAAACAAACTTTTTGTCGAAACGGACAGTGATACCCATAACAACCAATCAGAGCTCTTCTTTTATTGCCCTGGTAAAATGAAACGTGGCATCTGGTTGGCTGTCATGGAGAACACTGACACATTCTGAAACTTAGTGCAGATTCTTCCACACTTCATGCCACACGTACAGTGTAAAAACTGATCGTCTGAATGGTCTCTTTACAGCAGCTGTTGCCTATGATGGCACAGAGAGGCATTGCACCAAACATCCATACCTTTTGCAATCTCGCTAGGGCATGCCTTAAAGAAAAAGATGGTTTACAGCTCCTGGAAGACATGGCGGTAATGACATTGCTACTTTGCATAGTTTATTTAGTGTCTTTTTTTTTTTTACTCTAAGGCTATGTGCACACGATGCAGAAATGAAGCAGAAAATTTCTGCATCATTTCTGCATCTCCCTGGCAGAAAAAATGCATGCAGATTGTGCATGCGTTTTTCCTGCAGAATACATGCGGATCCACATGCAGATTCACATACGTTTCCGCATGCAGATTGACAAGCGCTTTCCAGGCGATTTTAGCATCACCTGGAAAGTGCTTGACAACTAGGTCACAGTATATAAATCCATGCAAACAGCATGGATTTATATAGTGTGACCCGAGAGAGTGTATATACTTACTTCCGATGGCCCGCGCTGTCCTGCTTTACACTCCGTTCTCCCGGCAACTTTGAATTGAAAGACCTGCCGACGTCAGCGTCACGTGACCCGTCACATGACTCTGACGTCACCGCAGGTCCTACAACTCACTGCAAGTGCCGGGAAGCAAGCAGGAGCGCTGCGCGGGCCGACAGATGGTAAGTATATATATATTTTTTATTTTATTCTTGTTTTACAGCTTTTTTAATGGTACCTGGGTGTGGAGGAGACTCTCCTCTCCTCCACACCCGGGTACCATCCGCACATTAGAACGCACCAATTACGCAAGTGACGCGCCCCTGGGCCTGTGTCGTGCGGCATCGCGCGCACGGGGGCTTACCCGGAGCCGGATCAGATGGGGGTAGTAGTCTCGTGGCGGTGACCCGGTCCGTGCCCAGGGAGTCAAACTGAGTGGCAGTATTTAGCAGTAGATGTTAGAATGTTCGACTACGCCACCCGTGGATTGCGGTTACGAAACCGCCGCTGCACGGCAGACCGCTGAGGCCGGTGTTGTTTGTGCAGCTGAGAATGAGATGACTCCCCACGGGAGGAGTATGGCCTCAGGGCAGATATGCTAGAGATGATGATGGGAGTGATGGTGCGGGCGTCCCAGTGCCGATGGTGCAGGTGTGATGACGGAACACGGAGGCGGGAAGTGCAGTTTCAAAAGCTTTACTCACAGTTCTTTATCAGGTCCTTGTGCACAGTAGGACCACCCGAGTCATGCTGCGTCCACCAGGTCAGGGACTCGGCCAACTCCCAGGCAATTCCAGAGCGTGGTCCAGAGCTCCCCTCTCTTCCTTCCTACTGGCCGTCCCCACCAGGGACCCACCTTTGTCCGGCTTCCTCGGGCCTTATGGGGGTAAAACCTCTCTCCGGTTTCCCTGACCCTATGTGGCGTGCCTTCCTGGTGGATGTCGTGAGGGGTCGTGCCAAAACTTGACCACGACCTCCGGTTCCTGGCTAAGGATAATTGGCCTCCACCAGTTTGGGATCCGGTACCCTTCTCTGCCAACCCTTCACCCGTTTTGGTTCTCTCGTGGGATCTCAGGGTTCCCTCTATGCTTGCGTCTCTGGGCCTTTCTCTGTGTTCCTCTTCTTCCTTCTCTCTCTCTCTCTCGGCTTCAGGCCTGGCTCTGGAGCTGGGCCCAGACGGAGCCACAGCTCCCTGTCAGCCCTCTCTGGCTGAGCTCCTCTCACAACTCCTCCAGGCTGAACTGAACCCTGTCTTAAGATGGTGCCCACCTTATATACTCCCTCTGACACCCGAGCCCAGGTGACTAGCACCCAATGGGCTCCTACCTATGCCCAGAGTCCCTCCCCTATCTGCTCCTACACCACTAGGATGTTCCTCCCCACTCCAGCCAGGGACAGACGCTGTCGTACCTGCACATCTACCTGGTGGGAGTACCGTTGTTCTGTCCCCCGGAAATGGGGTGAGTGTAGTGCATGCAGCTATCTGAGCTCTGTTCCACACTCCATCCTTACCCGGGAGTGGAATACCACACCTCTGGTTTGAGGTGCAATACCCCTGTAGCAGCCGAGTCCTCGGGGTGCTACACAAGTACAGATGCAGTCTTGCGGTATTGGCGCGTTCTAATGCAAGTCAATGGCGGCGAAAACGCCGCGTTTACGCAAGATTAAATGACATGCTGCGGATTTTTGAGTGCAGCGTTTACGCTGCGGAAAAATCCGCATCATGGGCACAGGACATGCGGATTTCCATTGGGGAACATTGCTTCCCTTCTACCATGCGTTTTTCATGCGTTTCCGTGGCGTTTACGCAACTGCAAAAACGCCGCGGAAACGCATGAAATACGCATCGTGTGAACTCAGCCTTACTTGATAAAGTCTAGAAAATAAGTAAATAAAGTAATTTTCAATAAACATTATATTTTATTTTCCATTCACATCTTTTCCTCTTTTCCCTTCCCAGTCTATACTCGATATAATTATGGTGGTGTACACCAGTGAATGGTAGTCTAATGAGATATGATCCTCTTTTCTTTCTCTTTCTCATTCACGCTTAAACCTTCATTATGCTTACATACGCCCTTAGTTTCTTGGCACCACTAAACCTTACTCTCCTTTGCTGTCCTCAAACCCCAGCACCCTCTAACCAAATAATCATCTCTCCTTCCCTCTTACCTCCCCACCTGACCTCATCTGCAGACCTGCTCCTCAAACTCAGAGCTATCCTACCAAAACATAAAACAAGCCGGACACTCTCCTTCTCCCACCTGCTCTCCCTTTCTCTGCTTCTCCTCACTGCTGGCGACAGTCCTATCCAGTCCTATCCTGGACCCAAACAGCTCACACCTCCCACCAATACCCCCTCCTATTGCTTCCAACCAACTGCAAACTACAGCAACCTCTCCTACGTAAAACCCGTGCCGCTGATGACCACCCACCCTGCTCCCTCTCTTTGGAGCACTCTGGAACGCCTGCTATGTCTGCAACAAGCTCCATTTTGTCCACGATCTCTTTACCTCTCGTCATCTCTTTTTCCTGGGCATCACAGAGACATGGTTGACACCCTCCGACACTGCCTCCCCTGCTGCGCTGTGTTACGGTGGCCACCACTTCACACACACGCTCACTCCTCGCCCTGGTAACAGACATGGTGAAGGAGTGGGTCTTCTCCTTTCTACCAACTGCTCCTTTAGCCCTATCCCACCTCTACCCTCCCTTACTCTCCCTTCTTTTGAAGTCCACTCTGTCCTCATCTACTCTCCTTCCAAGTAGCTGTCATATACCGACCTCCAGGCCCAGTCACTGCCTTTATTGACCAATTCTCCACCTGGCTTCTTTACTTTCTCTCTGCTGACGTTGCACAATCATCATGGGCGATTTCAACATCCCCACTGACACTCGCCAGTCAACAGCATCCAAATTCCTGTCACTTACTTCATCCTTTGGACTTACTCAGTGGTCCTCCTCAGCCACCCACACAGACCGACACATACTAGACCTCATCTTCTTCACCCAACTCTGCTCCCTATCTAACCTTACAACCTCCCCCCTACCCCTATCCTCCTCACCTGTCACACATGTCCAGCAACTAGCACACCCCCTCAGAAACCTTGCATATCTAGACACTCACACACTCTCTGACTCTGTTCTACCACTGACATCTTTACTCCACGACACTGACAGCACCACTGCTTTCTACAATACCACTCTCGCATCAGCTATTGACTCGGTCGCCCCTCTTGTGCATGGCAGAGCGCGACGAGTCAATAGGCAACCCTGGCACAACACCCTCACTAAACCGCTTCAGCAAGCGTCCAGGGTTGCGGAACGGCGTTGGAGGAAAACACATTCGCAAGATGTCTTCACTGCATTCAAACAACAACATTCGCATTCAAATCAACCCTCGCCTCTGTTAAGCTGGCCTACTTCACAACCGTCATATCTTTCTTATCCTACAACCCCAAACCGTTATTCAACACTTTTAACTCTCTCCTCCACCCACCACTGCCCCCTCCAAACTCCGTCATCCCTGCTGAGGAGTTTGCCACACAATTCAAAAACAAGATTGACCAAACACGGCAAATCTTTACTGTCCGACCACCACAACCCCTTTGTTTCCCAGACCATTGCTCTTCCCCCATAACCTCCCTTTCCAACATCATGGAAGGAGAACTCACTCGTCTCCTTTCCAAATTACACCTCACCACTTGTGCACTCAACCCCATCCCCCCCAACCTCACCCCCACACTCATCCCATCCCTAACCCATCTTTTCAACCTATCACTAACTTCTGGTACCTTCCCCTCTGCCTTCAAGCATGCCACAATCACTCCCATCCTCAAAAAGCCATCCCTCAACCCAACCGCCTTGTCCAGCTACCGACCCATATCGCTTCTCCCATTTGCCTCCAAACTCCTTGAGCAACACGTTCACGCTGAACTTTCCTCTCACTTTTCATCTATCTCTCTCTTCAATAACCAACAATCTGGTTTCCGCCCCCACCATTCCACCAAAACTGCCCTTACCAAAATTACTAATGACTTACTTACCAACAAAGTTAACAGACAATTCACTGTACTCCTTCTTCTTGACCTGTCCTCTGCCTTCGACACAGTTGACCACTGCCTCCTACTGCAGATCCTGTCTTCCTTTGGAGTCAAAGACCCTGCCCTATCCTGGATCTCCTCATACCTTTCCAACCGCACATTTAGCCCCCCCCTCCCACACTACCTCCTCATCCCGCCACCTCTCTGTTGGAGTCCCTCAAGGTTCTGTCCTAGGACTAGGACCCCTACTCTTCTCAATCTATACCCTTGGCCTGGGACAGCTCATAAAATCCCATGGCTTCCAGTCATGAAGAGCATGGTCAGTCATCCTCTTGGTAAGGACACAGAAGTCTTGCCTGTCAGCAATCTGGCACGCATGGCTGAGTTTATGTTACGCAGCCTTTCCCGTGATCCTTGCATTGTCCAAACTTTGGATGACAGTCCTTACTGGTTGGTGACACTTCTAGACCCACGCTACAAGGAGAACTTTCTGTCTCTTATTCCCTTGCAGGACAGGCCTCTAAAATGGTGCCGTACGAGAAGGCTTTTGTTGCGGAATTATTTAAAAAATTCCCATCTGAAAATGCTGGCGACAGAGGTCACAGTTCGTTGAACAACCAAGGAGTACAGGCGAGAGAGACACAAATTCAATCCAGCAGAGGCAGGGGAACACTGTCAAAGTTCTGGGACAGTTTTCTCAGACCCTCCCATCGCACAGGTCCTGAGGCGCGGGGTACTCTCCCAAAGAGGGGAAAGTTTCGGAAGATGGTGAGGGAGTACCTTGCCAACTGTGCCAACGTAGTCCTTGATTCCTCTGTGCCTTATAATTATTGAGTATCCAAGCTGTACACGTGGCATGAACTGGCTCTCTACACCTTGGAGGTCCTGGCCTGCCCTGCCGCTGTCAACTGAAAATGCTGACAGGCTGACTCATACAAAAATGATCAAAGGCTGGTTTGGGCCAGACTTCTCAACACCACTGAATGATAGCAGCGTAACATAAACTCAAATACAGTGTCTTTTTTTTGGGAGGTCTAACTGTATTCCCATGCACCTCTGTCTTCACACCCAGACATGGGTATACGCTTCCTGATTTTGTCTATTTGCTCTTGTCCTCCTCCTTCTCCTCATCCTTCACATCCTCCTCCATATCACTACCATATCTACCATATCACCATATCTACTTCTCTTGCAAGGGGCATTGGAGTTTCTCCAAATTTTTGGCAGCCGTTGCATTCACTGCATAGGCAAAGAGTATGGGAGACCCACTTCCTAATAATGGGAACATTGTTTTCAGGAGGCCCTCCAACCTCTACATCTCTTGCAAGGGGCATTGGAGTGCCTCGTAATTTTTGGCAGCTGTTGCATTCACTGCATACGCAAATAGTATTGGAGACCAACTCCTTTTTAATGGGAGCATGTCGTACTCATTACTGTAGCCCAGCTCCATGTGTCTTTAAATTGTTAATAGGGTTTTTTCTAAATTTTGGCAGCCGTTGGACTCACTGCATACCCTATAACTGGATAGGAGACCCTCTCCTTTCTAATGGGAACATGTTGTTACTGTGCCCAGCTCTATGTGTCTTTAAATTGTTAGTGGGGTTTTTCCTAAATTTTTACAGCTATTGGGCTCACTGCATACCCTATAACTGTATAGCAGATCCTTATCCTTTATAGTGGGAACATGTCATTACTGTGGCCCAGCTCTATGTGTCTTTAAATTGTTAGTGGGGTTTTTCCCAAATTTTGGCAGCCCTTGCAGTCACAGCATGGGCATTACCACTATAGGAGACCCACTCCTTTATAATGGGAATATTTTTTTTTACTGAGACCCTCCTCTATGTCTCTTCAAAGAGGTATTGGGTTGCGTCCAAATTTTTGGCAGCCCTTGCAGTCACTGCATATGCAATAACAGTATAGGAGACCCACTCTTTAATAATGGGAACAACAAAGCATAGCCGACTGCTGGCCCTTTAAGAATAGTAAGGCAGTAAAAATAGTGTTTGTGACTTTCACAATCCCTCCTTCATAAATGAAACAGGATGTGTCTGATGATGTTTCACACACCACATGGCCAGATAAGGTTGTAAAATGTTAAAATGCCATTTCCCGGTGAATACATTTGTCACGGTTGAAAGCAATGCAAAAATGCATCAAAAACGCTATGTGTGAACATAGCCCAAGGTGTGAAGGAGCATTTTTGTTTTTGGTTATTTATTTTGCCTTGTATACAATTCATTACCCTGGAAAGGATGTTCCTTAACATAATTCCCAGGAAAATCTATTTTAGTTTAGTTTTTGTATGTTTTATTGTGAGTCTGTAAAAGTGGCGTAATACCTCTGACAACATTGTTGACATCATTGACCTGGGAGTCAGAAATGCTTCCAGGAGTCTTCCCCATGCTGTTCCCATGTCATTTGAGTTCTGTTCCCATCGATTTGGGCAATTTTTAGGCCCTCTGCAGACCGCCGGGGGGGGGGGCGCTGAAAGATTGCTGGAGTTTCCCATAGATTTACATTGGGCTCGTTACTTGGACCGAGCAGCCGAGTATTCCAATTTGCTTGACTTGAGCAGCGAGCACCCGAGCATTTTAGCGCTCGCTCGTCACTAGTTTTCAGCTATACCATTTCTATTTCCATTCAACTTTTTGATCGTGTTTTATTCCGCTCTTTGTTTGGTGGTAAGATGAAAAAGAATAGTTTTTTTTTCAATGTTCACTGAAGGCGTTAAGTAGTGTGACCGTTTTATAGGCCGTGGAAGTGATGATAACAAATATGTGGACCTTTTTGGTTTATTTTAGTTTTTGTATGAATTTACCCATTTATTGATATAACATTATTTTCATTTTCTTTTCAGTTTATTTTTTGATTAGGTTTTTTTTTTTAAATATTTTTTCACATTCTTTTTTTTACTTTTTCATTTAGTCCCTCTATGGGACTAGCTTTTATTGGTATAATCGCTGTTATAAAGCATTGCAATGAATTCTACCTGTCAGTGTTACAGTGATAGCAGCCTCTGAGACCATGCTCCTAGCTCGGTCTAAGCAGGCCACCATCGCTGGGATACCTGGAGGCGCGGGTTGTCATGACAACAGGATCACTGACTAAGGGCGTAACCAGAAACGCGTCGAGATTGCATCTCTGCTATCATGGACTTTTATATATTTTAATATTTTGCACCAATAAAGTGAGAATTATTTTTTATTGGAGACTTTCCCCACTTTCTCCTTATGTACACTGGCCGAGAGTCACGGCATTGTGGGTCTGAGCCCAGAAGATATGAGCAGCAGGATGGATTAAATGCATGGTGAGGCATATATTGTTTTTTTTGTAAAGAATTGTCCAATCAGTCAGTAAGGATTTAGGGCCCTTTTACATGACGATATTTTGCATCAGTATTTGTTAACAGACGCCAGGAGTGGATCCAAAACACAGAAGAGGTGAGAGTGGTTCAGTTATTATTTTTCTCTGTGTTTGTTCCCCTCTGGTTTTTAGCTTACAAATACTAATGTAAATTACTGCCCAAAATGCTCACTGTGTGAATGAGGCGAGGAAGCTGCTTGTAATCCTGTAATATAAGTCCTTATTCTGAGGATGAGCGCTCACTTGCAGGTGCTGTGCTGTAATGCTTATCTTCTCTGCTCCATCATACTCCCCAGAGCAGGGGCGACCCCTGGGGCAAAACTGCAGCCGGCAGATGTCAGACGTGTCACTCAGTGATATGTGATGGAGCCCGACTCCCAAACAAAATCAGACAGAAGCATACAAAATAAATACATGAAGCATTGCAATTAGGTGTCAAACGTTTTCAACTTTATTTAAATTTACATGACACTGAACCATCACCTATCAGGATAAAGAAGATTCTGTGTAGCCTCTGTTCCTATAGACCATCTTGCTTGCAGCCTTCTCCATTGAAGACTACGGAAATTACAGGAATAGATGAGTAATCTGCTTATACTGCTGTAATACAATTCTTTTATCCAATGATGAGAGCATGCGTCCAGGAGTTGTGCTGTAATGTTTGTCTCCTCTTCACCATCATCATCGGAGCAGGGGCGACCCCTGGGGCAAAATGTGCTTACTGGGTTCTGTGCAGCCGGCAGATGTCCAGCCGTATGTGATAGACCCCGACCCCCAAACAAAATTAATCAGACAGAAGCACACAAAATAAATACACGAAGCATTGCAATTAGGTGTCAAATGGTCAAAATTTTATTTAAATTTACATGACACCGAAAATAGCACAACCCCCGACTCACGAAGAGTCACCCTCCAGCACTCAGGAGAGGAAAACCCCCTGTGGAGGAAACCTCTATGGAACCATGGATGGAGGGCTGCCCTTCCATTGGGCTTAGAGAGTTAGTGCCAATATATAACAGATGTAACTGCAGAATTGTACAATTTGTACATTTTACCAGATTTACAGAGAATGACATAACAAATACAGACTATAAATGTGATAAAGCGGATGTGGGAGAGATCTGGCTGCGATATCTGTCACCACATTGATTGATGGAGCGAATTTGGTTGATCTGATTGGCCAGGTGGATGTATAATTTCTCCCTTACAGATCCAGGTCCGCCTCTCAAAAAATTGGACATTTGGTTACAGTTCGTTATGCCTAATCCCTAATAGGATAAATAATCCCTCCCAATTTATCACCCATTAGAGTCATAGATCAGTCCATGAACTCCCAAAGGAGAGCTGCTCTATATAGAGGGTAACAGAAGGGGATCCTGGTCTAGGGACCCCCCTTTGTTACCTTCCCATGCCCTAGGGGTGTCTAAAGCAGACAACCCCTTTCCCTGCTAGAACCTCCAAATTACACCAAGTTTGGCACATTACGTGGGTGGTCAAGCTCAAGGTCCTCAGGCGCATCAGTAATGGCGCTGATCGTGGCAGCGCGGAATTCTTTTATGGAATCTTCTTTATGACACTGGTTTATGACCTCATAACAGTTGTCATGGTGACTACAGGGTCTATTACTGATGCAGGGCACAAGTATTAACCCTTTCATCATTGGTAATTTGCTATTGTTATAGAGGCAGATAACTGCACTTGTTACCAAGCAGGGGCCTTATCATTATTGCTTCCCTTAGGCACCATAAGAAATACAGATTACAAATTAAATGTGCAAGTTTGTCATGAGTGTTTTGCACTTTCTAGATCCAGAGATTGGGTTTATTACTAGCACTTTACAAAGAAAAAAAAAAAAGAGGAAATTACTTGTAAAATAATATTATTGGGAATTGCATTTCAAGCATTTTCCTAATGTGCATTCTACATAGTTACATAGATTGAAAAAAGTAGGGGTGGACATTAACAGCTTGGGGCCCAAGTGCAAGAAATGTGTCCGAGCCCCCATCTTTTTATGGCGACAAAGCTACAGATATATATACACATACACAGTGGGGGAAATAAATATTTGATCCCCTGCTGTTTTTCTAAGTTTGGCCACTGACAAAGACATGAACAGTCTATAATTTTAAGGGTAATTTTAACATTGAGAGATAGAATATCCCTGCCCAAAAGAATCAAGAAAATCACATTGTATAGATTAGATATTTTTTTTTGCATTTTGCAGTGAGAAATAAGTATTTCATCCCCTACAAACCATTATGAGTTCTGGCTGCTACAGACCAGTTAGACGTTCCTAATCAACTCGTTACCTGCAGTAAAGACAGCTGTCTTACATAGTCACCTGTATAAAAGACTCTTGTCCACAGACTCCATTAATCAGTCAGACTCTAACCTCTACCACATGGGCAAGACCAAAGAGCTTTCTAAGGATGTCGGGGACCAGATCATAGACCTGCACAAAGCTGGAATGGGCTACAAAACCATAAGTAAGACTCTGGGTGAGAAGGAGACAACTGTTGGTGCAATTGTAAGAAAATTAAAGAAATACAAAATGACTGTCAATCGACATTGATCTGGGGCACCATGCAAAATCTCACCTCGTGGGGTATCCTTGATCATGAGGAAGGTGAGAGATCAGCCTAAAACTACAGGGGGGAACTTGCTAATGATCTCCAGGCAGCTGGGACCACAGTCACCAAGCAAACCATTGGTAACACATTACGCTTTAAAGGTTAAAATCCTGCAGTGCCCGCAAGGTCCCCCTGCTCAAGAAGGCACATGTGCAGGCCCATCTGAAGTTTGGCAATGAATACCTGGATGATTCTGTGAGTTATTGGGAGAAGGTGCTGTGGTCAGATGAGACAAAAATTGAGCTCTTTAGCATTAACTCAATTGGCCATGTTTGGAGGAAGAAGAAGGAAGTACAACCCTAAGAACATCGTTCCAACCGTGAAGCATGGTGGGGGAAACATACTTTGGGGGTGCTTTTCTGCAAAGGGGACATGACGACTGCACCGTATTGAAGGGAAGATGGATGGCGTCATGTATCGCGAGATTTTGGCCAACAACCTCCTTCCCTCAGTAAGAGCATTGAAGATGGGTCGTGGCTAGGTCTTTGCAGCAAGGCAATGACCCAAAACATACAGCCAAAGCAACAAAGGAGTGGATCTAAAAGAACTACAGTAAGGTCATGGAGTGGCCTAGCCAGTCTCCAGACCTTAATCCCATAGAAAACTTATGGAGGGAGTTAAAGCTCCGATTTGCCAAGCAACAGCCTCAAAATCTTAATGATTTAGAGATGATCTGCAAAGAGGAGTGGAGCAAAATTCCTCCCGACATGTGCACAACCCTCATCATCAGCTACAAACAACGTCTGACTGCTGTGCTGCCAACATGTGTTTTACCACCAAGTATTAAGTGTTGTTTTCCAGAGGGATCAAATACTTATTTCTCACTGCAAAATGCAAAAAAATTATCTAGTTTATGCAATGTGATTTTCTTGATTTTTTTTTGGATATTCTATCTCTCAATGTTAAAATTAACCTACCCTTAAAATTATAGACTGTTCCTGTCTTTGTCAGTGGGCAAACTAAGAAAGACAGCAGGGGATCAAATAATTATTTCCCCCACTGTGTATATAATTATATATATATACAGTATGTAGATTGTATGCATCTACCTCCTTCTAGGTTGTGCCTGGATATGTACACCCACTATATACTGTGTATGTCTGCACCACTTCAGTGCAGTAAGGCGACATTACTGACCACGGAGCAGCCGTGCTCTTTAGAGCTGATGTATTTTTATTTTTGTGAATTGTTTCAGCTGCCTGAAGACCATTGCTCGCCATCTACCATGGGCATGCTGCAGATCCTCGCTAAGTTGCCATCTTACTCCCTGGCATCAGGATGGTTAATAACAGTACAACCCATGTGCAGACAGATTTGTCTGACTCCTTACCGGACTCCAGCAACCATCGGCTGTGATCCCAGCAGAGAGTACTGCGATTCAGGACTATCTCCGACCATGCCGGTGCTGGTCATAATTCACCGGTACCAGAGGAGGACAACTTTGGGACATTGTCCAAGACATACTCCTCAAGAACTGTGTTTAAGAAATAGTCTCCAGAGGTCCAGGACTTGAAATATGAAGAGGGTGAGGACATTACTGGGGCACACAACCCGCTCATAATAGGTACAGGGGAAGAAGAAACACTCCGTACTGGTACTTCCTCCAGTGTAAGGCCAAAATAAAGGAGGGCAAGGTAAGAATGTCTATATTGTTATTCTACTGGAGATCCGCAGGGGAGGGATCGCACATCACAATGCTAGTTTACAATGAAGCATACCAGACAATATATGTCCTTCTATAATATATCCTCATATAATTTCCTATTGTGGCAAATATTATGCAATTACATTGTCCTAAATGATTGTATTTGCTGATCGTAACCTTAACGGTATGATGGTAGCGTCACTGACGCGCCCCCTGGGCCTGTGTTGTGCAGGGGAACCCGGAACCGGGCCTGTTGTAGAATGCTGGGGGTTATAGTCTCCGTGTGGCGGTGACCCGGTCCGTGCCCAGGGTGGTCAAACCAGTGGCAGTTTTAATGTATAGCAAATGTCCGACTACGCCACCCGTGGATTGCGGTCAGTGGGGACCGCCGCTGCGCTGCCGACCGCTGAGGCTGATGTTGTTTGCGCAGCCGAGTATGGGATAACTCCCCATGGGAGAAGTATTGCCTCAGGGCAGCTAATGTGAGAGATGATGGGAGTGATGGTGTGAGGGTCCCAGTGCTAATGGTGCTGGTGCGGCAAGGAATCACAGAGGCGTGAGGTGCAGTTCAGGGTCTTTACTGATGGTACAAGGCAGACCCTCCCGGGAGTACTGGCTAGTATAAGGGGCCTGGTCAGTCTGCGAGCAAGCAGGAGTTCCCCTGGCCAGGTGGAGGTGGCCAGGTGGAGTTGTAGGCCTCCCCGTTTATCTGCACTCTTCCTGGCTACCTTGCTGTCAGCGGTTACAAGTAGCCCACGTCCCTGAGTATACCGTGTGGTGCTCACCCGTATGGCTGGTGACTTGGGGCCTTCTGTTAGCCTCCGCTCCTGGATGGCGGCGCTGGTCCCTTCTTTGTGACTGAGCCTCCGGGCTTCTATGGCCAGAGGACCTGGAATCCCCTGCCGGTTGGTTTCTGCTGCTGGGTATATATCAGTCCCCACAGCCTCGGACTCCTGTGTCCGGTTTTAGTAACTTCAGCCAGGGCGAGCTATATCTCTGCTCACAGCCCCTGGCCTTCAGCTGCTGCTCCTACAGAGCTCCTGTTCTCACTTTCCCTCTCCAGGCTCTGACTGCTCTGCTTGTTCTGCAGGCTCTGTCTCTAGCTTCACTCACTAATCCCGCCCCAGACCCAGTTTATAAGGGCAGATTCCTCCCCTTCCAGGTCTGGGCGGACCGTGTTGCATGCTTAGGGCTCCTGGCCAGAGAAACCTCCCACTTGCTCTCAGACATAATATCTCTATTACTGTGGTAACCAGACCCCTGGGGTGCCACATTCCCCCCTAGTAAATTTTAGTACTCCGGGACTAAACACATTTTTAAAGAAACATAATAACAGGGTATAAACAATAATACGATAACATATTTACAAGAAGCTTTAGTTCTTTAAAGGTCACGGCGTGTCCGCAACCGGGTGTCCATATCACCCAAGGTGAAGCTTTAAGCGAAGTAGGGGACCTGTCCAAAGCAAACCCCTTGCGTTGTCCTTGGGTGTGGCTGCAAGGGTAGACTAACTACTTTGGGCCGCAAGGAGGCCACGCCAGACAGGTTTTCTCTTCCGCGGCCGTCTTCGCAAGAGGCATCAAGGTGCAACTATCTACAAAACTGTTCCGGTTATCCAGCGTCCATAACCTGTTAGTCCATAAAAATCTGCAGGGTAACTGAGAAACATAATTAATAACAGGCAACAAACATAAACCATAAACAGTTAACAGATAAATTCACAGTGCATTAGTTTAGATTCTCCAGCGAGCGGGCATCTGACCTCTAGTGACTCTAGTGGACCTACGGAGCTCACTAACTGGTTCTGCACTACAGGGTGTAGGAGGTGTTATGGGTAAGCTGGGCAGTTGTCTGCGCACTCTTTGGCTCACTAGGGGCACGGCAGGCTCACTACTAGCAGAGGGTTGATCCTCCTGTACTGCTGGTGTGGACTCTTCTGCCTCTTGGGCCGGCTGCTCTTCCAGCTCTACTGGTTCCTCTGTAGGCACTTGCGGGGCTGGCTGGAGAAAGGTGAGGACGGGTACCACGACAGCGCCGTTTACTTGTGTCCAAGACCGGGGGAAGTCTCCGAGTACGGTACTGATCATTTCTTCCCTTTCCTCTGCGGGTTGAGGGTTTCCTTGATCTTCTTCAGGGCTTTGCAGCTGCTCGGGACACTTCTTCAGGTGGTCTCTGGAGACAATGGCTGTGGTTTCTCCTCCATCCTTACTGATTACGCAGATTTTTGGGTTCTCATGGCTTGATGGCAGTACGGTGTACGGGTCCTTCTCCCACTGGTCGTCCAACTTGTGGAGCCGCCTCTTCCTCTTCAAGACCTGATCTCAAGGTACCAGGGGAACAGCGGGAGCATACTGGTTATAAGCCTTCTCTTGCCTTTCTCTAGCTTGAGACAGACTTCGCTCTACGCTCTCCTGTACTTTCCGATACTGCTGCTGCCGTTCTGTATCCCAGTCTGCCTCTGGCGAGGTGTCCTCAGGCGTCAGGACTCCCATATCCAGGTCAATAGGCAGCTTACCAGGTCTTGCTCTCATTAGGTAAGCCGGGGTACAGTTGGTGGAACCTACAGGGATGTGGTTATACAGGTCCACCAGATCGGGCAGTTTCTCAGGCCACAGACTGCGTTCTTCCAGGGGCAATGTTTTTAGCAGATCTATCACCACCTGGTTCATCTTCTCGCAGAGTCCATTGGTTTGAGGGTGATAGGGCGTTGTTCTTATCTTCTTGCAGCCATACAGGTTGCAGAACTCCTGGAAGACCTCCGCTTCAAAGGCTGGTCCTTGGTCTGTCAACACTTGGTCCGGGTACCCGTGTGGACGGCAGAAGTGCTGCTGGAAGGCTCTAGCTGCTGTTTGAGCCGTTAAGTCCTTGACCGGGACCACCACCAGGAACCGGGAGTAATGATCTACGATTGTGAGGGCGTAGACATACCCAGATCTGCTTGGAGCCAGTTTCACATGGTCCAGGGCTACCAGTTCCAGTGGCTGTCTGGTGATGATGGGCTGCAGGGGAGTCTTCTGGCTGGCTCGGTCTTTTCTTCTCAGGTGGCACGGGCCACAGTCTCTGCACCACCTCTCGATGGCTCCTCTCATGCCTACCCAGTAGAACCGTTCACGCAACAAGAACTCCAGCTTCTTCCATCCGAAATGCCCTGCTCCGTTGTGGTATGCCTCCAGAACCATAGCCGCGTCTCGTCTTGGGACCACTACCTGCCAGGTCAACTCATGTGTTCGAGAGTTAACCATTCTCCGGCACAGCTTCTCCCTGTAGAGGAACAGCTTACTTTTCTCCTTCCACAGTTGCTTGGTCTCCTCCGGAGCATCTGGGTCAAGACGAGCATCGGCCTGGGTCAGCATTTCCTTCACCAAATGGACTGCGGGATCACTGTCTTGCATCTCTGCCCAGTTGTAGTGGGGCAAGGGATTGAACGTCACGGAGCGCCTGTCCTTCACACGGTGGGAATACAGGGTAATACAGGGTAAGTTCGGCATTCTAGACAGGGCATCCGCGTTGGCATTTGAGCGTCCTGCCCGGTATTTGATGGTGAATTCAAAGTTGGACAGGCGGGCCATCCATCTCTGTTCCAGGGCACCGAGCCTTGCAGTGTCCAGGTGTGTCAACGGGTTGTTATCCGTGTACACGGTGAATTTGGAGGAGGCAAGGTAATGCTTGAAACGTTCGGTCACTGCCCACACTACTGCCAGGAACTCCAGCTTGAATGAGCTATAATTCTCAGGGTTCCTCTCCGTGGGCCGTAGCTTTCGGCTGGCTTAAGCGATTACCCGTTCTTTCCCTTGCTGGATCTGGGACAGTACGGCTCCTAGCCCGATGTTGCTTGCGTCCGTGTGGAGGATAAAGGGCTGGCTGTAGTCTGGATATGCCAGGATTTCATCCCCCGTGAGGGCCATCTTCAGCTGGCAGAAGGACTCCTCTTCCAGCTTTTCCCACCTAAAGGGCGGCTTCTGGTTTTTGGCTTTCCGCGATTGACCTATCAGGAGGTCCTGCTATGGCTGCCATTTTGGTGAAACCGGGAATGAATCTTCGGTAGTAGCCTACCAACCCGAGGAACTGCCGCACTTCCTTTATGCTGGAGGGTCTTGGCCAGTCCTTAATCACGGTGATCTTATCAGGGTCAGGAGCCACTCTGTCAGCACTCACCACGTGTCCCAGGTATTGCACCTTTTGGTTTCAGGAGGTGACACTTGGAGGGTTTCACTTTTAGGCCGTAGTTTGCCAGAGCTTCAAACACTTCTGCCAGGTGTTTCAGGTGGTCCTCGTAGGTCTTGGAATAGACGATGACATCGTCCAGGTACAACAGGACCGTCTCGAAGTTCCGGTGTCCCAGACAGCATTCCATCAACCGTTGGAAGGTTCCTGGTGTGTTGCAGAGCCCGAA
Organism: Phyllobates terribilis; assembly: GCF_046119375.1. Taxonomy (NCBI): domain Eukaryota; kingdom Metazoa; phylum Chordata; class Amphibia; order Anura; family Dendrobatidae; genus Phyllobates; species Phyllobates terribilis. Next base: position 987,390 of record NW_027363295.1, read on the forward strand.
CGGCATACAGTTAAATTCGCTGAGACCCATCGGGGTGGTGAATGCGGTCTTCTCCCGGTCTGCCTCTGCTACAGAAACCTGCCAGTACCCGCTAGTGAGATCCAAAGTAGAGAAGAAGTTAGCAGATTTTAATGCAGCTAAGGACTCTTCTATCCTTGGTAACGGGTACGCATCTTTGTGTGTGATACGGTTGACCTTCCTGTAGTCTACACACATTCTCATAGTGTTGTCTTTCTTTTTCACTAAGACTAGTGGAGCTGCCCAGGGGCTACAGCTGTCCCTAATTACCCTAGCCTCCTTCATGTCTTTTAGCATCCCCTTGGCGTGTTGGTAGTGTGCAGGGGGTACGGGTCGGTATCTCTCCTTTATGGGAGGATGGTCTCCCGTGGGGATGTGATGTTCTACCCCCGTTACTCGCCCGAAGTCCAGCGGGTGTTTACTAAACACTCTCTCGTACTCTTGAACCACCCGATAGACTCCCTGTTTCTGGTGTGAGGGAGTGGAGTCAGTACCCAAATGCAGTTGCTGACTCCAGTCCTCCATTGGTTTCTTAGAGCCGTTACCTTCCTCTGGTTGAGATGGAGGCAAGGGTTCCACGGCCTGTACAGAATTCTGCTTTATGGTGAACAATTTGGCTGGCGTGGCATACCGGGGCAGGTGTACTTCTCTCTCCCCGATATTTATGATGCGAACGGGCTCCCTCCCATGGCGTACATCGACCACCCCTCGTGCCGTCAAAATGGTGGGCCTACTGTCTGAGTAGACTTGTTCTACCATTGCTTGGTAGTCTCTACCTCTTAGACCAATAGCTGCCCGGCACCAAATCATCATCTCACTTTTTGGGGGCATGGCAATAGGGAACGGGTCACACATTCTCACGCTACCTATCTCACCACCAGATAGTTCCACCTGTTGCCACTTCATCAGTGCCCGGATCTCTTTTTGGAGCACACGCTGCTGGCCGGAACTGGCGTTCTTGGCAACCTGCTGTAAAATGAGAATCACCTCTGCAAGACAATTTTCAATCACATTAGTTCCCAAGGTTATTCTAGGGTGACTCTCATGACGGTCTATGTCCACTATAATCAGTCCTTGTACCGCCAGTTCGACTTTACCGATCTTAATGGTCACCTCTTTGAATCCCAATTGCGGCACGGGCTGACCATTGCTGGCGATGATACTCAGGTCGTCATCTGGGTAGCGGGTTATGTCCGAGTCATTCCAGTACTGTTTAAAGAGCACGTACGGGATTGTGATCACCTGTGACCCAGTGTCTAGTAGGGCACTCATAGGAATGCCATCCAGTACCACAGGCAAGATTGGACGTCCCCCTATGTATTTATCACGCCAGTTTGATGGGCCTGATGGTCTTATGCCTGGGGGTTGGCCCTCTACCCCAGGTTGTGCCCGTTTAAATGACAGTACCTTGCCACATGTCCGGGTTGATTGCAGCGGCGGCAGATGGGTCGTCCGTCCTCGTTGTATCGGTCGCTGGGTCTTCCTCTGGCCGGTGGGGTCCTCCTCAGTCGGCGCCACGGGACGTCCTCCAGTCCGGATGCCAGCTGGATCTTTCCTGGAGAAGAGACCTGTAAAGACTGCACAGTTCTGGTTAGCGCGGCAACGCTCTTAGTCAGCTCTTGGACCTGATGGTGCAGGTCTGTAGCCGGGTCACTGTTTAAAGCCTGCGCATCAGCTCCCACAGGCCCTGCAGACAAGGGCGCCGTCTCCTGGTGGTAAGTGATAGCAGGGGGCCTGTGGGTCACAGCGCCACCTGGTGCCGGTTCTCGGAGCACCCGGATGGCTCTGTCCTTGAACTGTGCAAAGTCCAGGTCAGGGTCCTGTAAGGCCATTGCCCGCAACTGGGTTCGGTGGGCATTGCACAGTAGACCCTCAATAAATTGTTCAGTCAACAGCTTATCTTCATTTCCCACGCTGTCAGGGTCTGCCTGCTTAATGGCTCTCAGGGCCTCTTGTAGGTTTAGAGCATAGTCTCTTATACTCTCATGTGCCCGTTGTTTACACCCGTAAAATCTGAGCTTTATTTCGGCTGAGGTGCGGGTATCAGCCGGGCTAGTATTTCCCTGACAGTCCTCTTCCTCCCAGGTGACCAGGACTTTACCTCCCTTTGGGCTGCCCCGATTAATTGGGCCACCAGGATGCTCACTTTTTGCTCTTCTGTGAGGGGGTACACCTGGAAGAGGCTATCCAGTCTTTCTCTAAAGTCATTTAGAGTATGTGACTCCCCTGAGTACTGGGGTAGCCAGGTTGCCCCCGGGATATAAGGCATGGTGAATGGCATGACTGCTGCAGCGGTTGCGCTGGCGGTGGCTGTGGCAGTGGAGCTCCCCTCGGTATCCGGCATCCTCCTCCCCCCTAGTGGACCGTGGCCTACCTTGCGATGCTCTTCTTCCGTAGGCCGCGGCTCCGCAGTCGATCGTCGGGGTTGAGGACCTGGCGTCGCGCTCCGATGACGTCAGCGTCGCTCTTCCTCCCTTCCAGGACCTTGCGCAGCGTCAGAGCGTGGGGCGGAGCTTCGGATCTCGCGCGCTTTCGGCGTCCACGCCCCTCTTCTTCCCGTGCGGCTTCCCGAAGATGGCGTCCGAAGGCGGGAAGCAGCTGCGGATGGCGGGAAGAAGGCAGAAGACAGCGGGAAACGATCCAAGATGGCGTCTGATGGCGGGAATCGGCTCCGGATGGCGGGAAACGACTCCGGACGGCGGGAAACTTCACCACAGGTAAGTATAAAAGTCTCTTTTTCAGGCACGCAGTACCCGGTGGTTGCGGGCACGAAATCCTGCCGACTACGCCAAAGTTGACGCGCCCCCTGGGCCTGTGTTGTGCAGGGGAACCCGGAACCGGGCCTATTGTAGAATGCTGGGGGTTGTAGTCTCCGTGTGGCGGTGACCCGGTCCGTGCCCAGGGTGGTCAAACCAGTGGCAGTCTTAATGTATAGCAAATGTCCGACTACGCCACCCGTGGATTGCGGTCAGTGGGGACCGCCGCTGCGCTGCCGACCGCTGAGGCTGATGTTGTTTGCGCAGCCGAGTATGGGATAACTCCCCACGGGAGAAGTATTGCCTCAGGGCAGCTAATGTGAGAGATGATGGGAGTGATGGTGTGAGGGTCCCAGTGCTAATGGTGCTGGTGCGGCAAGGAATCACAGAGACGTGAGGTGCAGTTCAGGGTCTTTACTGATGGTACAAGGCAGACCCTCCCGGGAGTACTGGCTAGTATAAGGGGCCTGGTCAGTCTGCGAGCAAGCAGGAGTTCCCCTGGCCAGGTGGAGTTGTAGGCCTCCCCGTTTATCTGCACTCTTCCTGGCTACCTTGATGTCAGCGGTTACAAGTAGCCCACGTCCCTGAGTATACCGTGTGGTGCTCACCCGTATGGCTGGTGACTTGGGGCCTTCTGTTAGCCTCCGCTCCTGGATGGCGGCGCTGGTCCCTTCTTTGTGACTGAGCCTCCGGGCTTCTATGGCCAGAGGACCTGGAATCCCCTGCCGGTTGGTTTCTGCTGCTGGGTATATATCAGTCCCCACAGCCTCGGACTCCTGTGTCCGGTTTTAGTAACTTCAGCCAGGGCGAGCTATATCTCTGCTCACAGCCCCTGGCCTTCAGCTGCTGCTCCTACAGAGCTCCTGTTCTCACTTTCCCTCTCCAGGCTCTGACTGCTCTGCTTGTTCTGCAGGCTCTATCTCTAGCTTCACTCACTAATCCCGCACCAGACCCAGTTTAGCGTGAGATATCACTGTAATCAGGGTCTCACCCCTTATATCATGCTGCTCTCAGATGGGGCATCTAAAACCGGGTGGCAGATTCCCTTATGATTTAACAGCACTTTCAGATGACTTTTTAGAATAAGGAGAACTATCTAAGGAATAATTGCCACTCATTATATGCTCCTGAGTGTACATGAATGTATGGGGAGTGTACATTATATGATGGGTCTCCTGCAGTTTTCTCTACATTATAAGCCTCAGCATTTACCTTTTCTGTGCTCTGCTTTTCCTCCCTCCAGCTCCCTCTTCCATAGGTTTATAGGGGCATCGCAGACATTTTTGTTGAAATGAACCTGTCGCGTTCCTCCCGGTAGCGTTCGACTTCCAGTCACTGGGGCGGCACTGCTCTGTGTATAGAAAGTGGCGCCTGTAACTGCGACCCCTGTAGTGACTGACGGCAGCTCAGCATTAGGGCCGGCTGTCAATCAGGGCTGAGGGCACGGTGACAGCCGTCACTCTCTATACACAGAGAGGTGACTGAACCAGTGCCGCCCCCATGACTGATACCCAAACACTACCAGGTACAATAAAGTTAATTTCCTCCTGGCAGAGGGAGTCTAAATGCCGGCACCGGGCAGGTTCAGAATGCTATTAACCTGCAGAGTAACCCCATATCTACAGGTTGATAACGTTTTTTCACGTGACAGGTTCCCTTCCCTTCTCCCACAGATTTAGCAGATATTGAGAGTGAATGATTAGTGCAGGAGACCAAAAAATGTCTTTTAAGTGACAAAAGAAGAAGGTTTATCTGATAATGTATATTACAAAGTGTCTTATCTTTACTTGCACTATTGATCAATGAAATCAGGTTAGGCTGGAGCAGGAGCACAGTGATAGGACAATCAGAGGGAGACATGGGCAGATCGTGCTGCAGCTTATTCTAGTAAGGAGTTTATCTCACTTCAGTGCTGAGCACTTCTACACAACCATATCACTGCCACTGCTTCTGAACATGTGCTGAATGGAAAGCGGGAATCCCTCCCGCCTGTGTGCGATGTGTACGTGAGCAGTCAGTGCAGCATTCTCTACCCACTAGCTGAGAGATAACTGAAGCTTAGCGCTAGAGCCTGCAGAGGGGAGAACTGGTGACAATTGCAGGACACACAGGGGCCAGAATAGAATATACACATAGCAGTAGCCATCTGACATGACTGTTATGCCCTCAATATAACATTCATTGTGTACGCTGTCCATCAGTGTACAAGCTGTGGGGATCTGGCCGAGGCCGGCAGTACCAGGCGCACACACTTATATGGATCTTGCTGTGAAGGGGCGTCAGCGCCCCAGTGAGCACCATGGACCATTTGTTCTGTTAATTGGGAGGACCAATAACGTAATGCAGTAAAGTACCTGTACATTATCTGATAATGCCCTGTATATTATGTACTTACATTATTATTGCTATTATTACATACAGTTTTTACAGTACAGACTCATTTCTTGTTACATCATTTAGATGAAAAAGCGAGGTCTGGTTCCCACAGATGCCACATATACTGCCCTGTTCAACGCCTGCGCGGAGTCGCCATGGAAAGACTCGGGTCTGCAGCACGCACTGAAGCTGCGGAAAGAATTGATGGACAAGAACATTGCGCTTAATCCCATCACTTACCGGAGCTCGCTGAAGGTCTGCACACTGAGCTCAGGACTGCAAGGGAGCTGTGAGCTATTTAAGGTAAGTCAAGGTCACAGTCCTGGTCACCCACAATGGAGTCCTTATAAGATGCCCGTATCGTAGATTAACCGGGAGGGAACAGCATCATTGTAATCATTCCACGGGGAATCACCAGTGCACCATGTCTGGCCGGGGACTTAGCAGCCATCAGATGGCACCACCAGAGTTCAGTTCTTCTGTGGGGACCAGGGGGTCACTTACTAAATTCGAGAAAGGTGGACAGCTTTGAACTATCTGCTACTGCGACGCCCTCCCTGAGCGGTGGGGTTACTCAGTACCAGACAATATATGGTGGGGGTATGGGAGTGTCGTCGTGGCCGCGACTCGGTCCGTGCCCAGGGCTGTCACATAAAAAGAATGGGCTATTGGATGAGTGGATGTTCGACTACGCCACCTGTGGTTTCTGGTGATGGCCACCAGCGCTGCAGCAGTCCTCTGAGGCTGATGTTCTGACAGCTTGGTTGGTACTACTCCCCACAGGTGGAGTAGGCCTCAGGGCAGTTTGGAGGATCTGGGGAGTTGTGGTGGGTGCAGTGCCGCGCAGGAATGAGCAAACGGAGGCAGTATGTGAAGTCATCCAAGATTTACTCACTTTGATGAAGTAGCAGCTGCAAAGCTTCTCTCTGCTTCTCGTGGCGCGCTGCGGCCACCAGGAAGGGGTTCAGCACTTCCTAGGTAGATCAGGAGCACCTGTCAAGACCTCCCTGGGGTTTTCCTCTCTTTCCTAGATTCTCCCACTGAGTCCTCTCCTGACGGTATGTGATGTGAACGTGGAGTAAGGCCGGGTCCCACTAGATATACACAGGTTGAGAGATACAGGTGGCGACTCCGCTCCGTCCGTATCCCCCTGGGATCCACTAAGCCTCCAGGCTTTTCTAACGATGACGTGAAGTACACTGTCAGATATCAGGGGCCGGTCCCCTCTTGCGGCAGGAGTCCCTCTTGCTAGGCCAGAGTGAAGAATACAGGTGGCGACTCCGCTCCGTCCGTACCCTCCTGGGATCCTTTCGCCTGTGGAGCCTATCTCCTCTGCTCCCCTCCTGGGCCTTCTTGATTGGACTCTGACCGGGGACAGAGCTAGCTATAACTCAACTCTGCCCCAACCCCCCGTCTCGAGGCCTGAGACCCGGAACCGTGACCCCTGAGCCGGCCACAGCTTTGTGCTGACTGACCTTCCCAAGGAACCACGACAAAAGACCAGGTTATAAAGATGGCCACTGTATATATATGATGCTTAAGGTGCTAAAGTAAAGTGCTTCCTCCACCCTCACCCACTGCATGGTTCCCCCTATCTTTGGTTCCCCCCATCTCCTCTATCCCGGGCCGGGGAAGCACCCTGGTGCATTTAGGCCCCCTACAGGACAGAAGTGGTGTAGTGTTGAGTGTGAAGTAGGGTCTTGTGTGATGCTCCATCCTTACCTGAGAGAGGAGATACCACACCTCTTTCTGAGGTGCAGTACCCCTGTGGCGACTGAACCCTCAGGGGCGCCACATTCTCCCCTGGTGAAACACAGCATGTCCGCGGGCTGCAATAGAGCAAAAGATTGGTACAGACATTCAAACTTTTTAAATGCTTTTTAAACAAATAACTATCTTCCCTTTATGGGAGGCTCAAATACTTTTAACGTTGCAGGTTATATAGATATAGTATAAACATATAAAACATTAGGAAGACATTATAGATATAGAATACTTGTACAAAAGTGTCAGTTCAGCAGCATGAGGGACCTGCCCAAAACCCTCAACGTAGGCCCTGGGGGGGTGGCTGCAGGGCATGGAGATCCTGAGTTGGACCTCCAGGAGAGCCACTCCAGACAGGTTTTACTTCTGAGGTCAGAGGTAGAAATGGCTTTGTATAAAACCAATAGTGATCACCTAAACAGGTGCAAACCATCCACAATCCAGTCTGTAGACTGCTCATCATCCGCAGGCACAATGTCATCCTAAATAAACCGGGTGCAAACAAAGCATAAAGAGAAAGGATTACCAGCTTCATGAATAGTTCAAAAATTAGGTTACTTTATTGTGAAAAAAGCTCTTTAAAAACAGATTCCATAGTCACATAGTGTAGCAAGGGCAACGCGTTTCGAACGCTAAAGATGCGTTCTTTGTCAAGACTGGCTTGCAAATGGCATACCCATGGTATATAAACCATTGTTCACCAATCACATACAAAATGGAAGTCACATGATGCATATATTAGCATACAGAAATATAAAACCGATTTCCAAAGTATATGCATAGTAAAAACAATCACATGACAAAGAAGAAATCACATATGCATAGAAAAGTTACTCGCTGTAATGGAACAGCAGTTCCCTCCGTAAATTTAGTCCATTTGGTTGGCAAGTGTTCAGATGATACATCCAAAATGCTTCTCGATCAAGTAGGCGTCTCCTATTATCCCTGCCTCGAGGATCAAAGGTAAGTTTTTCAATGCCAAAGACCTGAAATGAGGATGTCTCTCTATTATGCCGCTCAATAAAATGTCTGGAGGCGCAAGAAATGTTCTGATTAGTGACATTAAAAATATCAGAAAGATGTTCTGCCACTCGCTGTTTTAGTTTTCTTATGGTGCATCCCACATATAACAGATCACAACTGGCACATCTTATGATGTAAACCACAGAATTACTGTTGCAATTCAGACAGCTTTTTATATTGTGTGTTTCACTAGAATCAGCATTAGGAAGTTTTTAGTGATTTTTACATAGCGACAAATGCCGCATCTGGTGTAACCACACTTGTAAAACCCTTTACAATTAAGCAGGTATGCCGTTTTTGTAGATTATTTGGGCGACTAGATGCCAATAGCCCCCCTATTGTTTGCGCTTTTTTTGCCACCACCAAAACTCCAGAATCAAGAATTTTAGATAATACAGTATCCTCATATAAAATAGGAAGATGTTTCAGTATTATATTTTTGATCAGTTGAAATTGTGAACTATATCTAAAGGAAATAACATTTAGATTTTTATGTGCTGTAATATCATTGCGATTAATCCTTGTCCTAGACAGATCAATCAGATCCAGTCTATTTTTACTGTCCACAATTTTTTCTGCTCTCTTTAGAGACCAATCCGGATAACCCCTAGATTTCAATTTATTTTTACACCTGATGAATTCTTCATCCAATTTGTTGGCATTGTTACAATTACGTTTGATTCTTGTCAGTTCCCCCACAGGTATAGCTTTTATAGTATGGCGCGGATGTCCGCTTTTGGCATGTAGAATGGTATTCCCAGATATGGGTTGGAAAATGTGGAAGTAGTGATGGAACCGTCAAGAATCTCCAATTTTAGATCAAGAAATGATATACACTTAGAATCAGAGGTGTAAGTGAAAGAAAGATTAAATTCATTGTTATTTAAATACTTGATGAATTCCGGTATGGCAGACACATCCCCACGCCAGATAAAGATCAAATCATCTATGTATCTGCCATACCAGAAAACATCACTGGCCCATGGATTAGCGAAAGTGTACAGTGCAACATATTCCGAATGGGACATTACCATATTTGCTAGCGATGGAGAATAGCTAGATCCCATGGATACTCCTCTACATTGGAGATAAAATTCCTGATTGTACATAAAAAAATTATTAGTGGCCCTGCTCCAGCCGCGGCTCAACGTCCCGCCGGTTGACAAAGACGTCCCGGTGGAACTGTGGGCTGCGAATGAAGCCCCATCCGGCCTCCTGGTGGAAGCGCACAATAAGGCCTTCTTCCCGGGGGCTTGAACGGGCGGCCTCTGCCTGGCGGGCCTGCGACTTTGCGGCCTTGGCGCGCACCTCCAGGTGCTCGCAGCGGATCTCCCTCTGTCGATGCTCCTTCTCGAGCTGGAGAAGCTCCCTGCGGCAGAACTCCTCCCGCCTCCGCGTTTCAGACCGGGTCTCCCGAGGGAAGCCCATCAGGTCACCCTCCTGGTTGTCCCAGGCAAACTCTTCTGCCGCCGGGCAGGCGACCGGAGGCGCGGGCAGCGGCGACAGGAGGGGTTGCTGCGGGCCCTCTGCTGGTGCGGACCAGTCCGGGTTGGGGCAGGTGGACACCCCAGAAAGTGCAGGGATCTCTGGACCGGGAGTCGTGTGGCATATCAGGCCTCCAGTGATGGCGGTGGCTTGGGTCTCAGCCGTCAGAGCCAAGAGTTGCTCCCAAATGATGGCACCCGGGGAAAGGGGTGCCGGCAGGAGATCGAGGAGGGCTTTGGTGCGCCCCGCGCCCGGGATAGGGGTTTCCGCCTTACCCGTTCTTGGGCTGCACAAGGCCTCCGGGGCTTCCTCCCCCTGGGCCAAGGCCTTTGTAGACAGGCATGACAAGCTCTGGCGGCAGGCCTGGATCTTTTGCAGCACCTCCTCTCTCCACTCCGCAGCGGCCAGTCGCTTGGCCTCTTCGACCCTCCGGGTCAGGTCCTGGATTTCACCGCGGAGGAACTCGGCCTCCTCCTGGGTCAGGTACATTCCCTCCATACCGAGGGAGGTGGCAGCTGGTGGGCCAGCGTCGGAGGACATCTCCTTGGCTGCGTCCATCTCTGCTGCAAGGTGCGGCCTTTTTTGCCTCCTCCTTTTTGGGAGGCTCCCGGGCGGCTGGCTGACGGGCACTCCTTGGGAAGTCCCATCCGTTTTGACGGACACAACTATGCGGACAGTCTCTAATGCAAGGAGCGGTCTTAGCTCTTCGCACCATTGGGAAACCTGGCCCACGATAGGAGGTCTTAAGTTGCTGTTGTTTTGGCACCTAATGGTGTCCATTCTTCTTGGGCGGGCACCACATTGAGTGTGTAACGACAGTCTTTTGTGAAAGGCGCACAGTACCCGGCGGCAATGGGATTATCTTCTTCCGTTGCTGCGGGCACGCGATCCTGCCGACTACGCCACGTTGCGACACCCTCCTTGAGCGGTGGGGTTACTCGGTGCTGGGTCAATATATGGTGGGGGTATGTGGGTGTCGTCGTGGCCGCGACCCAGTCCGTGCCCAGGGCTGTCACATAAAAAGAATGGGCTATTGGATGAGTGGATGTTCGACTACGCCACCTGTGGTTTCTGGTGATGGCCACCAGCGCTGCAGCAGTCCTCTGAGGCTGATGTTCTGGCAGCTTGTTTGGTACTACTCCCCACAGGCGGAGTAAGCCTCAGGGCAGTATGGAGGATCTGGGGAGTTGTGGTGGGTGCAGTGCCGCGCAGGAATGAGCAAACGGAGGCAGTATGTGAAGTCATCCAAGATTTACTCACTTTGATGAAGTAGCAGCTGCGAAGCTTCTCTCTGCTTCTCGCGGCGCGCTGCGTCCACCAGGAAGGGGGTTCAGCTCTTCCTAGGTAGATCAGGAGCACCTGTCAAGACCCCGCTGGGGTGTTCCTCTCTTTCCTAGATTCTCCCACTCAGTCCTCTCCTGACAGTATGTGATGTGAACGTGGAGTAAGGCCGGGTCCCACTGGATATACACAGGTTGAGAGATACAGGTGGCGACTCCGCTGCGTCCGTGTCCCCCTGGGATCCACTAAGCCTCCGGGCTTTTCTAACGATGACGTGAAGTACACTGTCAGATATCGGGGGCCGGTCCCCTCTTGCGGCAGGAGTCCCTCAGGCTAGGCCAGAGTGAAGAATACAGGTGGCGACTCCGCTCCGTCCGTACCCTCCTGGGATCCTTTCGTCTGTGGAGCCTATCTCCTCTGCTCCCCTCCTGGGCCTTCTTGATTGGACTCTGACCGGGGACAGAGCTAGCTATAACTCAACTCTGCCCCAACCCCCCGTCTCGAGGCCTGAGACCGGGAACCGTGACCCCTGAGCCGGCCGCAGCTTTGTGCTGACTGACTTTCCCAAGGAACCACGGCAAAAGACTAGGTTATAAAGATGGCCACTGTATATATATGATGCTAAAGTAAAGTGCTTCCTCCACCCTCACCCACCACATGGTTCCCACTATCTTTGGTTCCCCCCCATCTCCTCTATCGCGGGCCGGGGCAGCACCCTGGTGCATTTAGGCCCCCTACAGGACAGGAGTGGTGTAGTGTTGAGTGTGAAGTAGGGTCTTGTGTGATACTCCATCCTTACCTGAGAGAGGAGATACCACACCTCTTTCTGAGGTGCAGTACCCCTGTGGCGACTGAACCCTCAGGGGCGCCACACTACCAACACATCCACTGTCAGCTTAAGAGATAGAAAGATGGTGCTGGGGTGTAAATTTTCAGCTAGTTAGTATGTCACCTGTTAGGGGGGCACAGGGACCCCACCAGGGGCGTTCTGGCCCAACGGAGGATCAGGAAATCCACCGGTGGGCCCTGGGTCCCATTGGCCACGCCCCCAAGCCCCGCCCCCTACCCCCCCCTGGGCCCTGTACAGAGAACAGAGGGCCCCCCTGGTTCGCTAATCATATTGGCAGCACTGTATGGGCCCTTTCAGGTATATATTATTGAAGGCAGCAGAATGTATAGGCTCCTGTCAGGTATATATTATTGAAGGCAGCAGAATGTATGGGCTCCTGACAGGTATATATTATTGGAGGCAGGAGAATGTATGGGCTCCTGTCAGGTATATATTATTGGAGGCTGCAGAATCTATGGGCTCCTGTCAGGTATATATTATTGGAGGCAGGAGAATGTATGGGCTCCTGTCAGGTATATATTATTGGAGGCAGCAGAATGTATGGGCTCCTGTCAGGTATATATTATTGGAGGCATGATAATGTATGAGCTCCTGTCAGGTATATATTATTGGAGGCTGCAGAATGTATGGACTCTTGTCAGGTATATATTATTGGAGGCTGCAGAATGTATGGGCTCTTGTCAGGTATATATTATTGGAGGCTGCAGAATGTATGGGCTCTTGTCAGGTATATATTATTGGAGGCAGGAGAATGTATGGGCTCCTGTCAGGTATATATTATTGGAGGCAGGAGAATGTATGGGCTCCTGTCAGGTATATATTATTGGAGGCAGGAGAATGTATGGGCTCCTGTCAGGTATATATTATTGGAGGCAGGAGAATGTATGGGCTCCTGTCAGGTATATATTATTGGAGGCTGCAGAATGTATGGGCTCCTGTCAGGTATATATTATTGGAGGCTGCAGAATGTATGGGCTCCTGTCAGGTATATATTATTGGAGGCTGCAGAATGTATGGGCTCTTGTCAGGTATATATTATTGGAGGCAGGAGAATGTATGGGCTCCTGTCAGGTATATATTATTGGAGGCAGGAGAATGTATGGGCTCCTGTCAGGTATATATTATTGGAGGCAGGAGAATGTATGGGCTCCTGTCAGGTATATATTATTGGAGGCAGGAGAATCTATGGGCTCCTGTCAGGTATATATTATTGGAGGCAGGAGAATGTATGGGCTCCTGTCAGGTATATATTATTGGAGGCAGGAGAATGTATGGGCTCCTGTCAGGTATATATTATTGGAGGCAGCAGAATGTATGGGCTCCTGACAGGTATATATTATTGGAGGCAGGAGAATGTATGGGCTCCTGACAGGTATATATTATTGGAGGCAGGAGAATGTATGGGCTCCTGACAGGTATATATTATTGGAGGCAGCAGAATGTATGGGCTCCTGTCAGGTATATATTATTGGAGGCAGCAGAATGTATGGGCTCCTGACAGGTATATATTATTGGAGGCAGGAGAATGTATGGGCTCCTGTCAGGTATATATTATTGGAGGCAGGAGAATGTATGGGCTCCTGTCAGGTATATATTATTGGAGCCAGCAGAATCTATGGGCTCCTGTCAGGTATATATTATTGGAGGCAGGAGAATGTATTGGCTCCTGTCAGGTATATATTATTGGAGCCAACAGAATGTATGGGCCCCTGTCAGGTATATATTATTGGAGGCAGGAGAATGTATGGGCCCCTGTCAGGTATATATTATTGGAGGCAGCAGAATGTATGGGCTCCTGACAGGTATATATTATTGGAGGCAGGAGAATGTATGGGCTCCTGACAGGTATATATTATTGGAGGCAGGAGAATGTATGGGCTCCTGACAGGTATATATTATTGGAGGCAGCAGAATGTATGGGCTCCTGTCAGGTATATATTATTGGAGGCAGCAGAATGTATGGGCTCCTGTCAGGTATATATTATTGGAGGCAGGAGAATGTATGGGCTCCTGTCAGGTATATATTATTGGAGGCAGGAGAATGTATGGGCTCCTGTCAGGTATATATTATTGGAGGCAGCAGAATGTATGGGCTCCTGACAGGTATATATTATTGGAGGCAGCAGAATGTATGGGCTCCTGTCAGGTATATATTATTGGAGGCAGCAGAATGTATGGGCTCCTCACAGGTATATATTATTGGAGGCAGCAGAATGTATGGGCTCCTGTCAGGTATATATTATTGGAGGCAGCAGAATGTATGGGCTCCTGACAGGTATATATTATTGGAGGCAGGAGAATGTATGGGCTCCTGTCAGGTATATATTATTGGAGGCAGCAGAATGTATGGGCTCCTGACAGGTATATATTATTGGAGGCAGGAGAATGTATGGGCTCCTGTCAGGTATATATTATTGGAGGCAGGAGAATGTATGGGCTCCAGTCAGGTATATATTATTGGAGGCAGCAGAATGTATGGGCTCCTGTCAGGTATATATTATTGGAGGCAGCAGAATCTATGGGCTCCTGTCAGGTATATATTATTTGAGGCAGCAGAATCTATGGGCTCCTGTCAGGTATATATTATTGGAGGCAGGAGAATGTATGGGCTCCTGTCAGGTATATATTATTGGAGGCAGCAGAATCTATGGGCTCCTGTCAGGTATATGTTATTGGAGGCAGCAGAATGTATGGGCTCCTGCCAGGTATATATTATTGGAGGCAGCAGAATGTATGGGCTCCTGTCAGGTATATATTATTGGAGGCAGCAGAATGTATGGGCTCCTGTCAGGTATATATTATTGGAGGCAGCAGAATGTATGGGCTCCTGTCAGGTATATATTATTGGAGGCAGGAGAATGTATGGGCTCCTGTCAGGTATATATTATTGGAGGCAGCAGAATGTATGGGCTCCTGTCAGGTATATATTATTGGAGGCAGGAGAATGTATGGGCTCCTGTCAGGTATATATTATTGGAGGCAGGAGAATGTATGAGCTCCTGTCAGGTATATATTATTGGAGGCAGGAGAATGTATGAGCTCCTGTCAGGTATATATTATTGGAGCCAGCAGAATGTATGGGCCCCTGTCAGGTATATATTATTGGAGCCAGCAGAATGTATGGGCTCCTGTCAGGTATATATTATTGGAGGCAGGAGAATGTATGGGCTCCTGTCAGGTATATATTATTGGAGGCAGGAGAATGTATGAGCTCCTGTCAGGTATATATTATTGGAGGCAGGAGAATGTATGAGCTCCTGTCAGGTATATATTATTGGAGCCAGCAGAATGTATGGGCCCCTGTCAGGTATATATTATTGGAGCCAGCAGAATGTATGGGCCCCTGTCAGGTATATATTATTGGAGGCAGGAGAATGTATGAGCTCCTGTCAGGTATATATTATTGGAGGCAGGAGAATGTATGGGCTCCTGTCAGGTATATATTATTGGAGGCAGCAGAATGTATGAGCTCCTGTCAGGTATATATTATTGGAGCCAGCAGAATGTATGGGCCCCTGTCAGGTATATATTATTGGAGCCAGCAGAATGTATGGGCTCCTGTGAGGTATATATTATTGGAGGCAGCAGAATGTATGGGCTCCTGTCAGGTATATATTATTGGAGGCAGCAGAATCTATGGGCTCCTGTCAGGTATATATTATTGGAGGCAGGAGAATGTATGAGCTCCTGTCAGGTATATATTATTGGAGCCAGCAGAATGTATGGGCTCCTGTCAGGTATATATTATTGGAGGCAGGAGAATGTATGGGCTCCTGTCAGGTATATATTATTGGAGGCAGGAGAATGTATGGGCTCCTGTCAGGTATATATTATTGGAGCCAGCAGAATCTATGGGCTCCTGTCAGGTATATATTATTGGAGCCAGCAGAATCTATGGGCTCCTGTCAGGTATATATTATTGGAGGCAGCAGAATCTATGGGCTCCTGTCAGGTATATATTATTGGAGGCAGGAGAATGTATGAGCTCCTGTCAGGTATATATTATTGGAGGCAGCAGAATCTATGGGCTCCTGTCAGGTATATATTATTGGAGGCAGCAGAATCTATGGGCCCCTGTCAGGTATATATTATTGGAGGCAGGAGAATGTATGGGCTCCTGTCAGGTATATATTATTGGAGGCTGCAGAATGTATGGGCTCCTGTCAGGTATATATTATTGGAGGCAGCAGAATGTATGGGCTCCTGTCAGGTATATATTATTGGAGGCAGCAGAATGTATGGGCCCCTGTCTGGTATATATTATTTGATAATCATGCCCATTGCCCAGCTCCCGCCATATGTTGATCGCCAGCCAGATAAAACAAGGCAGCTGGGGGCTGGGATTCGCAGCATGGTAAGGCCCAAGCGTTCTTGGCCCCCCACGCTGAAAATCGCAGCCCGCAGCCACCCCTGAAAGTGGCGCATTCCTCATAGCACCATTTCCAGTTGCTTTACCCGGCTCTTCCAGCGGCCCTGGTGGTGAGTGGCACCCTGGGTAATAATCGGGTTAGTACCAGGCCAGCTTTGTATTATCAGCTGGTACTAAGCCCGAAATTCATGGTGTCACGCCAAATTAGACATAGCCACCATGAATTTCTAGTAAACAGAAAAAAAAGACAGAATTTTTTTTTTTCTATTAAAAATAAAACACATTTAGGGACTCCATTTTTAATAAAGAAAAATCCTCAATCCAACGTAATCCATAGGTCTTCTGTCTTCAGCTCTGCTGCATCTTTGCCATCTGACAATATGTCTGCTGACAGAGATGAGCCGGCACAGACTGACACTGGAGCAATGTTACTGTGTAGTGCGGCACTAGATTTCTTTTTTTGTCATTTCATGCAGTGTAGAAATCTTGAGAAAAGTGTAGATTGTGCTCTGGAAGTGATCAGTTATAGCAAACTATGTTATTTTCTGCAGAGATAAGTCCTGCATAGAAGATGAGATATATCGGTCTGCGGCAGATAAAGAACTTCACCTAGAGACATCACTGGTCATCACTGTATTACCTATACATACACACTGACACTATATACAGAGCTCCTGTGTGTAATGTCACTGGTGATCACTGTATTACCTATACACACACACTGACACTATATACAGAGCTCTTGTGTGTAATGTCACTGGTGATCTCTGTACAACCTATACACACACACTGACACTATACACGGAGCTCCTGTGAGTAATGTCACTGGTGATCACTGTATTACCTGTACACACACACACTGACACTATATACAGAGTTCCTGTGTGTAATGTCACTGGTGATCACTGTATTACCTATACACACACACTGACACTATATACAGAGCTCCAATGTGTAATGTCACTGGTGATTTCTGTACATCCTATACACATACACTGACACTATACACGGAGCTCCCGTGTGTAATGTCACTGGTGATCACTGTATTACCTATACACACACACTGACACTATATACAGAGCTCCTGTGTGTAATGTCACTGGTGATCACTGTATTACCTATACACACACACTGACACTATATACAGATCTCCTGTGTGTAATGTCACTGGTGATCACTGTATTACCTGTACACACACACTGACACTATATACAGAGCTCCTGTGTGTAATGTCACTGGTGATTGCTGTATTACCTATACACACATACTGACACTATATACAGAGCTCCTGTGTGTAATGTCACTGGTGATCACTGTATTACCTCTACACTGACCCTATACACAGGAGTCCTGTGCATAATGTCACTGATAATCTCTACATTATCTGTACACTGACTCTATATACAGAGCTTTTTTACATTTTCATTATCAGTCACTATCTGGTGCCATTATGTGCCATGGTCATGGCGTGGCGGAATTTGTCCCTTGTATGTGGTATTATTCGGACAGTCACTATGTGGTGGTAATATGTGGTCTTCTCATGGTGTGGCAGTATATATACCTTGTACTTGGTAGTATTTGATCACTATGTGGTGGTATGTGTTCTGGTCATGGTGTGGCGGTATTTCTCTCTTCTATATGGTATTATTAGTCTAGGGATAGTTGTCAGTCATTTGTTTTTTCTGATATTAAGAATGGGAACATTCTTTATTTGCAATACATATTAAATACTTGGATGGTTAACCTCTCCCTGTGTTGTGACTACTACAGAGCAGCAGAGATGCACGTCAGCTCAAGACGCAAAAAATAAGCCGTCACAAAGCCCCAGACCCAAAAAAATGAGAACACTACGGTGCGCAGGACATGGCGTGAAAAGTGTGATTTTTCAAACTTATGAATTTGTTTTCACCACTTAGATACCAGTAAAGGTATACATGTTTGGTATCTACAAACTCGTACTGACCCGAGGCATCACCCTGTCACGTCGGTTTTTCCATATAGTGAACATGGTGACTAAAAAACCCAATAAACAAACGTGCAATTGCACTTTTTTTGCAATTTTACTGCACTTGGAATTTTTGTTGCCATTTCCCTGTACACTATATGGTAAAATAAATGATTGCATCTGAAAGTACAACTCGTCCCGCAAAAAAACTGTCTTTCCTGCTGCTACAGACTTTTATATGACTACAATTTACATTCTGCTGCTTATGGAAACATTTTTGCAGTTTACAAGACGCTTCTTACACTTGCTTGCACCCAGGTTTCATGTGAAAGAGTGTTCTCAAAGCTGAAAATTGTAAAAAATCGTCTGAGGGCTTCGATTGGACAGGAGCTTTTAGAGTCCCTCCTTCTGTTGAACATTGAGTGTGACATTTCAAGGAACTTAGACTATGATGACATTATTAATACGTATGCAATGTCATCTTCTGTTCTGAAAAAAAACGTTTGTAATTTTGCTGCTGATTGACTGTTAGTGTGAGTTTATTTGTTGTTTTGGGCCTTTCACTAACAATTGAATGGTATTGTATTATAGAGGAGAGGAAATCGTGCAATACAAACTTCCAAAATGCTTACAGAATTCTTTTACTTTTCCCAGCGGCCAAGTTTGGTGCTGCTACAATGATGCCGGCTGCTGGGATGCCAGATGGATGCAGGTTCAATTTGTGGCACTTATACTTTAAGAGAATGTACCTTGAAAGTATTTCTTGTTATTGTTCTGTTATGGCACTTTATCACACACTGGTGTGAATAAGATAACAGTGTTCCTCTTTCGCCAGGAGTGTTTCTTTAGTTTGTTATTTATTCGTTATATTGGTTATTTATTGGTTAATAAAGTTGATTCATTTTGAATGAGTTTGTGGACTTATGTTATTCCTATATACGGTATCTGCATGGTGCTGGTGGGCCCCAAGATTGATTGTTTCCTGGTGGGCCCCAGGTACTCCAGTCCGGCGCTGGACCCCACTGATCCTGGGCACTGGTGCAGCACTGCGCCCCCTTCACTGTGTTTTTCACTGGCCACCCGGCTGTTCTGGGAACGGCAAAGTGACGCTTTCCCTGAGATTTTGATTTTTGTTAGATTTTTCTTGCAATACTCAAGCAGTGATGTCGCGAGCTGGATAATAACAAGCTAATATGGTCTTCTTGGGTTTATAGGAAATTGCACAAAAATTCCGTGTCGTTGGCCCTGAAACATTCACCGTCCTGTTTATGGGATGCATAAAGGATGAAGAGCTGGGCTTCCTACAAGCTCTGCAGGTATGGCTTGCTGCACACATCCTGCATCCTATATCCGTACAGTGCACACTTACCTGGGAATTATGTCTCACACTTCCGACATGATGAGATGCGCAAAAACATTGAGGAATCATGGAGCAACTGTTCATTTTACTAATACAGATATTTCTTGCTGCAGTATTTCTGCTGAAGTGACGATGGGGCATGCCGGCTGAGGGTGGGACTCTTGGATTCTCTGATGACTCTGTTGGGCTCGGTGCACATTACGTTTGTGGCCATTGTTGGGCGCATACACATAGAAGGTGTGTGCCCCCTAGTGGCCACTGTCAGGATGGATGATGAGGCATCCGTCCACTATTGGGACCCATTGTAAAGAAATGTATACCGCATTGCAGAGGTCGCTCTACATTTTTTACAGAAGAGTAAAAATCCTCCTCATAGTATTTTTCAGGAGTATTTTTAGCCAGTCTTTGAATATTAGAGAAGAGGCTGCAACCTGTGCTTTGCTCTACCGCTTCACCATCTTTGACGTATATTTACGTCAAAGGTCGTGTCCCTGCCTTTGATGTGATCTCGCACACCGAGCCCACATATTTCCCTGCACATGATGACTGATTTAATCAACCATCATGTGCCTTTAATAGCTGCTGATGTACTGTTGCTCCGCCTGCTGCTATTAACCAATCACTGACAGCGGGATTTAACGCACGTCGGCTGGAAGCGCGTCATACATCCTGCCACGTGATTGTGGGGCACCGATGGGTTGTCATGACAGCTGGGGGTCTGCTGATGACCTCCCATACATGTCATTATGACCCTCCTATGGGCCGGCGTTCATAGAAGATGGTGATTTCTGCTATAGATTGCAGTGTATGTACAGCACAAGCGATCAGACGATCGCCGCTTCAAGTCTCCTAATTAATCTGATCAGTAAACATTGTAATGGGGAAAAAATCAAAATGCCAGAATGACGTTTTTTTGGCTGCCACAGCATTGCAGTAAAGTGCAACATCAAAGTGGTTGCAGGGAGTATCTATATATATAATCGTCTTATCCCATCTGTCTGTCTGTCTGTCTGTCCAGGAAATCCCGCATTGCTCATTGGTCCGCCAGCGGCCAATCAGCGCCGCGGGATTTCTGAAAAAAGATGGCGGCCGTTAGCAGCTCATCTGCGGGACGGAGCTCAGCGGCAATGCAGCCGGGAGATGACCGGCGCGAGGTGCTCATCTCCCGGCCGGTATCAGCGGAAGGACCGCCGGCGCCTCTGACCTCCATGCGGAACGGAGGACAGGGGAGCGGCGCTGCGGGTCGGGATACTTCTCCTGCGAGCGCCCGCTATGTCCCGGGTTCTCGCAGCGGAAGTAGCCGCAGAGGCAACGCCGGTCCTCACCAAGACGATTCGATGATTGGTCGCGGTCTTCGGACCCGACCAATCACTGATCTTAGCGCAAAAGTTAAACATCGCTGTGCTGATTGGTCGCCGACGCTGCCCGCGACCAATCACCGATTTTTAACACAAATGTCTGGACCTCTGTAACACCATGCGGATACTGTGGGGACATCAGCGGCTAGGGTGTGAAGAGAGGACCGGGGAGCGGCGCTGCGGGTCGGGATACTTCTGCTCCGAGCGCCCGCTCATGTCCACCGGTCCTCACTAATACGATTACGCTCCCTGCTCCTCACCAATACGATTTGCGGATTGGTCGCGTGCGGAGAGCGCGACCAATCAGTGATCTTGGCGCTAAAGTTAAACACCGCTCTGCTGATTGGTCGCGGCCGCTGCCCGCGGCCAATCACCAATTTGGGCGCTACATTTAAATAGCCGCCACGACCAATCACCGATCTTACCGCCACTTTTAAACACTGCTGTGCTAATTGGTCGCGGACACCAGCCGCGACCAATCAGCGAGCTTGGCGCAAAATTTAAACAACGCTCTGCTGATTGGTCGCGGACACCATCCGCGACCAATTAGTGAGATTGGCGCCAAATTTAAACAGCGCTCTGCTGATTGATTGCGGTCGCTGGCCGAGATCAATCAGCAGTATTGGCGCAAAATGTAAACAACGCTCTGCTGATTGGTCGCGGACGCCGGACGCGTCCAATCAGCGAGATTGGCCCCAAATTTAAACAACGCTCTGCTGATTGGTCGCGGACTCCAGCTGCGACCAATCAGCGATTTTGCCGCCAAATTTAAACACCGCTCTGCTGATCGGTCGCTGGCCGAGATCAATCAGCAGTATTGGCGCCAAATTTAAACCTCACTCTGCTGATTGGTCGCAACCACTGGCCGCGACCAATCTGCGTTTTTTGTGCCAAATTTAAACAACGCTCTGCTGATTGGTCGCGGTAGCCGGCCGCGACCCATCAGCATTATTGGCGCCAAATTTAAACCCCGCTCTGCTGATTGGTCGCGGCCGCCAGCCTCGAACAATCAGCGAAATTGGCGGCAAATTTAAACAACGCTCTGCTGAATGGTTGAGGCCGCCGACCGCGACCAATCATCGATTTTGGCGCCCAATTTAAACAACGCTCTGCTGATTGGTCGCGGCCGTCAGCCGCGATTAATCAGCGATTTTGGCGCCAAATTTAAACCCCGCTCTGCATCTTTCTGCTGTTTGGTCGCGGAAGCCGGCCGCGACCAATCAGCAGTATTCTCGCCAAATTTAAACACCTCTATGCTGATTGGTCGCGGTCGCGACTAATCAACGATTTTGGTGTCAAATTTAAACACGCTCTCCAGTCCTCACTAACATGGCTTGCTGATTGGTCACGGCCGCCGCCCGCGACCGATCAGCGATTTTGTCGCAAAATTCAAACACCGCTCTGCTGATTGGTCGCGGCGGCCAGCCGCGACCAATCAGTGAGATTGGCGCCAAATTTAAACAGCGCTCTGCTGATTGGTCGCGCCCGCCATCCGCGACCAATCAGCGAGATTGGCGCC
This sequence comes from Phyllobates terribilis, assembly GCF_046119375.1. Classification (NCBI taxonomy): domain Eukaryota; kingdom Metazoa; phylum Chordata; class Amphibia; order Anura; family Dendrobatidae; genus Phyllobates; species Phyllobates terribilis. Next base: position 1,009,494 of record NW_027363295.1, read on the forward strand.
AAATTTAAACAACGCTCTGCTGATTGGTCGAGACCGGCGACCGCGACCAATGAGCAGAGCGATGCAGAGCGTTGTTTAAATTTTGCGCCAAAATCGCTGATTGGTCGCGACCGGCGGCCTCGACCAATCAAAGATTTTGGCGCCATATTTAAGCAACGCTCTGCTGATTGGTCGAGGACGCCGGCCGAGATCAATCAGCAGAGCGTTGCTTAAATTTGGCGCCAAAATCGTTGATTGGTCGAGGCCGCCGGTCGAGATCAATCAGCAGTATTGGCGCAAAATTTAAACACCGCTTTGCTGATTGGTCGAGGCCGGCAACCGTGACCAATCAGCGATTTTGGTGCAAAATTTAAACATCTCTGCTGACTGCGCCCGGTCGGCCGCATACCTATTCTAGAATACCCGATGCATTAGAATCGGGCCACCATCTATTATATGGATATGTAGCTCACAAACTCCTAAATATATGATGTTTTCATTTACAATGTATCTAATTTATACATGTATATAGAGAGTACTGAGCATGGATTTGTAAGGTTTCATAACTTCCATGCTAGACAAAATTCTATAAAATAAATAATTTGACAATTCTTTCATGGCCGGAGGTGATAATAAACTGATATAACAGTGTACACTAGTAATTAGAATTCCCTGGGCTCGGGTGTAAGAGGCAATATTCCTGATGATCAGGGTCCCGTGTAGGGACGGTCACTGCTGTATACCATCTAGTACAGAGGTACAGAAGCTGGCGGCGCTCCCATAACCTCCGGGCTGCTGTATTCTATCAAACATCTCCATGTTATTCTGTATACAGTTATATTCTTCTTTCCATCACAATGCGGTGGGATATCACTACAATATGCCAACATGGTGTGATTAGTGGAGGGCGGCTGTCAGTATCCCCCGACTTTAGAATTAGATTGAATAATCCTTCAAAGGGGGTGTACAAAGTTTAAAAGATATCTCCTATCCATAGGATAACTTCCCGATGGATGGGGTCTGACTGCTGGGAGCCTCACCAATCCTGAAAACTGGGGATTTGAAGAGTCCTTTGTGACTGATGTGATGGTCGATCAGTGCTGCACCATACATTCTCTATGGGACGACTGAAGCTCTGTGCTTGGCTGGTCTTCAGCACTCCCATTAAGAATGAACGGAGCAGTGCGTATACTCAACCACCACTCCATTTGCGGCACCCTGCTACAACAGGTACCACAGGACCCAGGGTGCATGGATGGACTTCTCCACAAGAGGCCCTCACTACATACAAACACCTCCACCCTTCCACCTCATACCACCAGAGGGAGCCCGTTAGGGATATATATATATGGAGGGTGGAGCCAGGCAGTTCAGTCAGAGTTAGTAGTCAGACTGAGAGAGTCTGAGAGCGTGCTGACGCTGAGAGCAGCGAAGACGCGGCGCGTCTGCTGCTGGGTTCTGAGGGCCACGAGTGTGGCCGACGGTAAAGAGGAGAGATGAGAGGAGTTGAGGGGGCAGAGGAGCATCACAAGGCTCACCCCAAAGATACAAACCGGACACCGGGTCCGCGCCTACAGGGTCCTTTATACCCAGTAGGGACCACCGGCATTCCAGGAGGACTACAAGTCCCTGGCAGACCTGAAGCTAGACCCATTACAGGACCAGGAACCATGATGGCCCCGACGACCAGGGATAGTGGTTGCCAGCAGAAGGTCCTACTACTGAGCGACAGGTGAAGGAACAGCACGACACATAAGCTAGGCCCAGTTGCAGGCTGGCCAGGAGCATCCAGAGAGGCAGACACGGACCAGGAGGCCTTATACCCGCTCACTGGGGAGAAGTCCTGAAGTGCACCCATCCTACTGAGTACCCTGGAGCGTACCTGACATCCGCACCAGTAAAGATATTGAAGCGAATCCACTGTCTCTGTCAGTTACTCCTGCTGCGCCATCCCGCCTGCACTACAAGTCCCAGCATCACCACCCACCAAACTCCACACTGCCCCGGGGGCCCACTGCACCTGTGGGGAGCAGAAACACCTCAGCTGCCATCCTATCACCCCCCCGGAGGTCTGAAGCAGCGCTGGTAATCATTACCAAGTACCACAGGTGGCGTCACAAACTGTTTATTTATTTTATCCAAGTTTCAATCCCCTTTTTCAAGAGTGACCCCAGGGTACGGGCCCAGGAGCCGACCACCGCGACATCCCCAAAACCAGGCAAAGGCCCGGGTACCGAGTCGTCCCCATCCCCTGGGCGCGTCGTACTCATCGTCTGTGGGACTGCCAGAACTAGTGGAGCGCTGCTCTTGGCTATTTTTGGGCAGTCCTATAGACAGTGAATGGAGGGGAGGCTGAGCATGCTGCCTGTTCTTGGGTTTGCTAGGGGTTCCAGCAGTCAGACCCTCAGTGATCAGTAAGTTATCCCCTAACCTTTGGATAAGAGATGATTTTCTATTTTGGCAATAACCCTTTAATTGCATCCATGTGGTTATTTTCCCCCTATCCTGTCCACCTTTATTATGTCCGTTATTCCCTCTGGTGGTCAGTGCAGCCATGTAGTGTATGTCTGTACTACTCAGGCTCTGGGGGGCCGGAGCGTGCAGCTACAGAGCAACCTGCTCCACATCACTGCCAGGAGGGGAGATTTATTGCTGTGTAGTTAGTCCAGGTGGTGCCGACAAGTAGAGGGAACAAGTTCTGGCAATCCTGCCAAAGGAACACAGTTATTCCTGCACCGGACCTGCATCTCCGGTGTGCGGCGGCCGGGAAGGTGCCCGCTCTCCTCAGGGAAGATGCTGACGGCCCGCAGGCACATACCCGTCCTTGTGCCAATGCACAGGAGATAAAGCAGGACATTTATCTAAGTAGAGATGTGGCGTCTCCCACCCGCCTGTCATATTTGTAGATGACGCGTGGCGGAGGGCAGAAGCCGGGGTAGGACTCCTGTCCGGCTGCAGAAGTCTCATGTGTAGTGATACTCATGTGACTTTTCTAAAAGCATAAATCGGCCCGCAGAGGTGTCAGCGACGCTGGCTCAGACGTTACTGTGAGCGGAATAACAAGGCTTTGGTAACAGTTTCACCTCTTTATATTGTATTAGCTCCTTTACTTAGTCCTAGTTCAGACTGGTCTAAGAGATCGCCTGCTGATTCCTTTCTTGCGATTCTGATAGGAGATTTCTGTTAGAAGTTTGGCGCAAGGCTAGTGATTAGACTGGCTAGTGATTAGACTGGCTAGTGATTAGACTGGCTAGTGATTAGACTGGCTAGTGATTAGACTGGCCAGTGATTAGACTGGCCAGTGATTAGACTGGCCAGTGATTAGACTGGCCAGTGATTAGACTGGCCAGTGATTAGACTGGCCAGCGATTAGACTGGCTAGCGATTAGACTGGCTAGTGATTAGTCTGGCTAGTGATTAGTCTGGCTAGTGATTAGTCTGGCTAGTGATTAGACTGGCTAGTGATTAGACTGGCTGGTGATTAGACTGGCTGGTGATTAGACTGACTAGTGGTTAGACTGGCCGGTGATTAGACTGGCTAGTAGATAAGGATTTTGTGCCAGATTTTTAGTAACAAAGGGAATACAGCGGTCGGCCACTTTAGGTGGACTGTTACAGTAGGCAGCATGCTGATAAGTTATTTTTTGACGTTTTGCATGATTTTCGCTGTCTTCGGTTGGCATATCCCCCCCCTTCCCAACGGCACTTCCATCTGCAACCTGTAACGGCCAGTCGGAATACCCGTGCTAGCATCGGGGTCTTATTGCATGGGTAGGCGCTGTGGCATTGGGGTCTTATTACACGGGTAGGCGCGCTGGCATCTGGGTCTTATTACAGGGGTAGGCGTGCTGGCATCAGGGTCTTATTACATGGGTAGGCGCACTGGCATCGGGGTCTTATTATACTGGTAGGCGCACTGGCATCGGGGTCTTATTACACGGGTAGGCGCGCTGGCATCGGGTCTTATTACACGAGTAGGCGCGCTGGTATCGGGGTCTTATTACACGGGTAGGCGCGCTGGTATCGGGGTCTTATTACACCGGTAGGCGCGCTGGCATCGGGGTCTTATTACACGGGTAGGCGTGCTGGCATCGGGGTCTTATTACACGGGTAAGCGCGCTGTTCGGAGACAATGGGAAAACCAGTGGGCAAGGCTTCACAGATACAGAAAATAGCACAGAATTTACTAGTAGGAGTTGCCTATTTATTATGTAGACACACGTTTGGAAATGACATAAGTAGATGGCCCAAGCCCTCCACAAAGCTTTTCATCCTGGAGGGCACCGGCTTTACCAATGTGACCCTCTGACATATGGGAGCATCATTATAATAGGATACTGCCATTACATGCCAGCTAGTCCGTGTCCAGTTACTGCTTTCTCTGTGACGGGGTGTACATATTTGCGTGAATGTAATGTGGATAGTGACTGTATACGCCATCTTGTGCTTCAGGTCTGGAGGCAGATGCGGCACATGGGGGTAAAGCCGGATGTAATCACCTATAACCTGCTTCTTTGTGCCCCCCGAGACTGTGGGATTGGAGACACCGCTGACGCTCTACATTTACTCACGCACTCTAAGGAACTGGCAGCCCTGACTTTAAGTGCAGGAAAAGAGAAGCAAGACAGGAAAAGCCAGCAAGTGAAGAAAAGAAAGGATAGTCCTGGAGAGGTGGGCAGCCCATGCTCCTGGGCCATTCCTCAATTCCAAGTGGCAACTATGGCACAGCTGAGGACTTGGCAGGCTCACAGGCACTGGTCGTGGTGAGTACGGCTGACCATTTTCCCAGCGTGCCCTCTTTTGATGCCAGTAATGTGCCAAACCTCCTGGACCTGTCTGTAAATAAGGGAAAAATTGTGTCACTTGTAAATGTCAATACCCCATCTGACCGATTGGCAGTGATTGGCGACTTAGGGGGCGTTCTTCAGAAGATGAAAGAAGACAACGTCTGTCCTACAATAAAGACCTTCACCCTCCTAGCGGCAGTCATGAGAGCAGAAGTGGGGTCAGAATCTGCCGTCCTGGCCACTATGGACGCCTACGGAGTACAGCCAGATCTCACCTTTTTTAACACTTTGGTGTTGAAGAGGAGTAAAACTCTGAAGCTGCAGTCGGCTTTGGTAAGGGAATGGTTTTTATTTTATCATTTAAATGTTAAAAAGCCATCATAAAATAATTAACACGGCTTGTGAGAAGATCCACGCTATCTGACAGTAAAGAGGCTGAGGTACAGTAGGTGAATGATGTTACCGCATTGTGGGATTATATTTGCTGCATGAAATCATTTGTAAAGCGTGTGACAGATCTGCCTGACTTTTTATATATATTTTTTTCTTAAAAGTGAATACCTTTTTTTTTTTTACTATTGCTTAATAACGATCCAAAGCAAATGGTTCTGTGTGACCCACTACTACTCAGGTAGCGTTAGCCCTCCCTGGGAAAGGTGTACTTGGACGATGGGCCGGTGGAAGAGGGGGATGCAGTCGTAGCCTTGACCCAGTCTGTGCCCAGGGCGCACACATTAAAAATATGGGCTAGCAGATGAGTGGTTATTTGTCGACTACGCCACCTGTGGTTCCCGGTGATTACCACCAGCGCTTGGGCACTGAATGCCCGCCTGCTTCATCCCAGCATAGGATTTTGTGCTCAGGGAGGTGATTGATCGTAGCGCTATTATGTGCAGGAGGGATACTTACAGCATGAAAGGGTTTTGTATTTATTTATACCCTGAATAGTACTTTTTGTGGTATGTGAGTATATAGTATTTGTTAGCTCAGATATTCTATATGGGCTTCATTTATGTTTGGGACTCTTTGTATTTTTCAATATATACTCTGCTGTAGTAGGCACATACTTCCCTCTTCATCTTTCTGGACTATAGTACACCTCCTTGTATACTAATGTCAGGCAGTCATAACTCATTTGCATGTGTACGATATTGATCACCAGGGATAATACTGGCACTTGTATTATGGTACTGCTTGTTCTGTTGTAACTAGGGATGTTTTTTTTGGAGCAGGTGGGCTTCAAATTAGTGGGTACCCCCACTATATTGATTTTACTTGTGTTTTAGCAATTTGGTTTTTTTTACGTTGTTTGTATGTATTTATATTTGTAATGAATAAAATTTATTGTCACTTATTATAACGTTTGATAATTTATTGAAGTATTGCTGGGTGATCACTGCTTCATAGCACACCTCTTTTCCCTTTTTTCACGTACCACCAGCGCTGCGTCAGTCCTCTGAGGCGGGTGTCGTGGCAGCTCAGCTGGTACTACTCCCCACAGGCGGAGCAGGGCCTCAGGGCAGAGAGAGAGGAAAGTCTGGAGGTTGGTGGTGTGTGTGCGGTGCCGCGCAGGAAAGGATAACGGAGGCAAGGGGTGAAGTCTTCCAAGCTTTACTCACGTTGTTTCAGTAGTAAGCACAAAGCTTCTCCTTGCTCCTCACGGCGCGCTGCGACCACCAGGAAGGGGTTCAGCACACTCCGGGTAGTTTAGGTGCACTTAACGAGACCCCTGGACCAGAATGTTCCTCTCCTTGGTGAGTTCTCCCATTAAGTCTCCTCCTGACTGTGTGTGTGGTATGAACTTGGTGAAAGGCCGGTTCCCGCTGCATCAGCGCAGTTTAAGAGATACGGGTGGCCTACGCCGCTCCGTCCATATCCCCCTTAGGGATCCAGAAGGCCTCTGGGCTTTTCCGACTGAGACGTGAAGTAACAGAGTCAGATATCGGGGGCCGGTACCCCTCTTGCAGCAGGAATCCCTCTGACTAGGCCAGAGTAAGAAATACAGGTGGTGTATGCTGCTCCGTCCGTATCCCCTGGGATCCTTTTGCCTGTGGAGCTTTACTCCTCCGCTCCCCTCCAGGCCTTCTTAGGTAGGGACCTTGACCGGGTAGAGACAGCGGTTAACTCTAACCCACTCCTCACCTCAAGCCCAGAGTACGAGGACCGTGTATCTTCAACAAGCTGCAGGTTCCAGCAGAAAGCCACTATCAGCGATGAAGATCACAATCAAAGACCTTGAACCTAAGATGGCCGTGTATTAAATATGTATCAGTAAGTGTAACCTAAAAGTGTGTCCTCCACCCTCACCCACTACATGGTTCCCCCTATCTTTGGTCTCCCCCCCATCTCCTCTATCCTGGCTGGGGCAGCACCCTGGTGCATATAAGCCCCCCACAGGACAGGAGTGGTGTAGTGTTGAGTGCTGAGGCTGGGTCCCGTGTGGTGCTCCATCCTTACCTCGGAGAGGAGATACCACACCTCGATCTGAGGTGCAGTACCCCTGTGGCGACTGAACCCTCAGGGACGCCACAGTTCCAACCGATTCATATAGAAACTACACTTTTTTATATCGGCCTAATTGTTTCTAAGCATGGCTTTGAAAGAAGGGGCATTGCTTTGAAAGAAGGGGCATGGCTTTGAAAGAAGGGGCATGGCTTTGAAAGAAGGGGCATTGCTTTGAAAGAAGGGGCATGGCTTTGAAAGAAGGGGCATTGCTTTGAAAGAAGGGGCATGGCTTTGAAAGAAGGGGCATGGTTTTGAAAGAAGGGACATTGCTTTGAAAGATGGGCATGGCTTTGACAGAAGGGGCATGGCTTTGACAGAAGGGGCATGGCTTTAAATACAACAGCATGCACTAAATTGTTTGAAAATTGGGGGGCAAAAAAAGTGATGCAAGGCAAGCCAGCAAAAGAGTCTAAAGTATGACACATTTTCTCATTTACATGTCCATATTTAACCACGTACATGGAAAAAATGGCCCTGGTGTCAGCAGTGTTTGTTCCGTGTGTCATCAGTGTTCGGACTGTGGGTCCGTTTTTCCCATCAATGTTTGACGGATGGATAAATAAATCCTTGAATTACAGAGCTTCTCCTATTCTTTGCCATCCGGGTGCTGAATGTTTTTGCACAGACCCATAGACTTGTATCGGCTCTTTTCATCTGTGATATCGGAAAAAGACAGACAGACGGACATGTGAATAGCACCATAGATTATACTGGGTATGTGATGTATCCATGAAAAAAGGGATAAACCTCCACGTGCAACATGATGTGTGAATGAGGCCTTTTGCTTTTTCTGGCCGCACCATCAAGGAAGATTTCCTCCATTTGTGTTTTTGGTCTGTGTGATGTCCATGTCACCCAGTGTAATATTCCACATGAATGGATTGACCACCAGACTGTGGGGGAATAATGGCTACAGGCGCTTATCTCATCCATCCGTTTTTTAAATGAGATATAACCGTAGATTTCAAAGGCTGCACAACAATCAGACACAATCCGTGTGGCAGGTATGTTTTACCGGACGCACTGCATAGATTACATAGGAAAGTGTGTCTGGCCTTCTATTAGGTTTTTTTTTAGTTATGGATGACAAATGGACGCTGTACGGATCAAAAATGGCCTTTTTTTCCCCTGAACACAAAGCATTGTGCTTGTGTGAATTTGCGCTTCGGCAGGGAATTGTGCACTGAGCCTATATGAAGGCGTTTTGTGCGCTGCCGCCAAAATGCAACATTCAGTTGGACGCAGCAATATTTTATGTGTGAATACTGTTTAATACAGATTTTAGCATTTCCCTTTTTCTGAAAATGCGTCGGGCCTCATGCAGAAACAAACTTTTTGTCGAAACGGACAGTGATACCCATAACAACCAATCAGAGCTCTTCTTTTATTGCCCTGGTAAAATGAAACGTGGCATCTGGTTGGCTGTCATGGAGAACACTGACACATTCTGAAACTTAGTGCAGATTCTTCCACACTTCATGCCACACGTACAGTGTAAAAACTGATCGTCTGAATGGTTTCTTTACAGCAGCTGTTGCCTATGATGGCACAGAGAGGCATTGCACCAAACATCCATACCTTTTGCAATCTCGCTAGGGCATGCCTTAAAGAAAAAGATGGTTTACAGCTCCTGGAAGACATGGCGGTAATGACATTGCTGGTTTACATAGTTTATTTAGTGTCTTTTTTTTTTTTTACTCCTACTTGATAAAGTCTAGAAAATAATGTCATTTTTAAACTGATTTGCCTTTTTATAGAAAACAAGTGACAAGGATCTTTTTGCATATCTGATCGGTAACTTGTTTTACAGATTTGTGGATTCCATCCAAATATCAATGTATACAGCACATTGATTAATGCGGCCATAAAGAGGTTAGATGACGTCTACTTGACCAATATTCTGCGGGACATGAGGAACAGAAACGTGGCTCCTAATGAAGTGGTGGTCCGTCAGCTGGAGTCTGCAGCACAGTACCCACTAAACTTTGATAAAGTGAGTATACGATCTGATAAAACCAATAATGGAGGCTGGTGAAGAGGAGGGAATTCGCCTCCATGTGGGTAAAAATGTGTTGTTTTTTATCAAAATGGAAAATTGTATTCGGTAAAAATACTCCACACCACACACCATCAACCAAGAAGTCCAATAACTAGTAATAGATTAGAAACAAGCGTTTGAAGACTTTTCCTGTTGTGAACATGATCCTTTAAGTTAAAGGGAACCTGTCACATTGGATAACGCTATTAACCTGCTGATGTAGGGTTAATCTGCAGGGTAATACCATTAGGAAGTGCTTGGCCACTATACTGAATGTGTAGCACATGGGAGTAAATTAACTTTATTCCTCCCGTGAGCCACTGACAGGTGGCTCTGCACTGATGTACTGTAGAGCTAGCTGTCAGTCAAAGGGCTGGGGCGTGCTTACAACCATTGCTTACTGTGTACAGATTGGTGACACTGTCTGAGCACTAACTCTCAACTCTAGCTAGATTCTAACTACTGACTGAGCTGCCTGGCTCCACCTTCCCTTTATATATCCCTATCTGGGCTCCCTCTGCTGGTAAGAGGTGGAAGGTGGAGGTGTTTGGATGTAGTGAGAGCCTCTTGTGGAGAAATCCAATCATGCACCCTTCTAGGTTCTGTGGCACCAAGCGCAGCAGGGCGCCACATATACAGTTATAGGTTAAGCAGTGAGTCTAATGGCTGGCCATATTTAGGAAAAACCCCACTAAGAAATTAAAGACACATACAGCAGGGCCACAGTAATGACAAATTCCCATTAGAAAGGAGAGAGTCTCCCATAGTGTTGGCCTATGTAGTGAATGCAAGGGCTGCCAAAAATTTGGAGGCACTTCTATGCCCCTTGGAAGAGACGTGGAGGAGGACCTCATAAAAAATGTTCCCATGAGAAAGGAGCGGGCCTCCTATACTTGTAATGCCCATGCACTAAGTGTATGGGCTGACAAACATTCTCCCCTGGGGGGTATACATGTACATACTGTATAAAACATTTTTTTTACGGGCATCATAAACACTCCTTCAAAAAAATTCTGTGGGTGTTGCATCACGGACCACGGTCACCCTGGTGATATGGTGGTGGAAGATGAGGAGAAGGAGGAGGACAAGAGCAAATAGTCAAAATCAGGAAGTGTATACCCATGTGTGGGTGTGAAAAGGTGCATGGGAATACACCTCCCAAGAAAAGACACTGGATTTGAGTTTATGTTACGCTGCTATTATTCGGTGGTGTTGAGAAGTCTGGCCCAATCTAGCACTTGTTCATTTTTATAAGAGTCAGCCTGTCAGCATTTTCAGTTGACAGGCGGATGCGCTTATCAGTTATAATTCCACCAGCGGCACTAAAAACCGGCTCTGATAAAACGCTGGCGGCAGGGCAGACCAGGACCTCCAAGGCATAGAGACCCAATTCATTCCACATATCCAGCTTGGATACCCAATAATTATAAGGCACAGCGGAATCACAGAGGACGTTGGTACGTTCGGCAAGGTACTCCCTCAGCATCTTCCCAAACTTTGAACTCCTTGTGAGAGTACCCCGCGCCTCAGGCCCTCTGCGATGGGAGGGTCTGAGAAAACTCTCCCAGAACTTTGACAGTGTTCCCCTGCCTCTGCTGGATTGAAGTTGCGTCTCTCTCGCTTGTACTCCTTGGTTGTCCAATGAAGTGTGCCCTCTGCTGCCAGCGTTTTCAGATGGGAATTTTTTTAATAGTGCCGCAACACAGGCCTTCTGGTACAGCCCCATTTTTGCAGGCCTGTCCACCTCAGGAATAAGAGATATAAAGTTCTCCTTGTTGTGTGGGTCTAGAAGTGTCACCAACCATTAATGACTGTCACCCAAAATTTTGAGAATGCAAGGGTCATGGGAAAGGCAGCGTAACATAAACTCAGCCATGCGTGCCAGACTACTAACAGGCAAGACTTCCGTGTCCTCACAAAGAGGATGACTGACCATGCTCTCCTCCTCATCCTCCTCTCTGTCCTCTGGCCATCCACGCTGAACAGACGGTATGACAGCTGTGCAGGTAGAACAGTCTATAGTGCATGAAACTAGCTCCTGTCCTTCCTCCTCCTCCTCCTCTTCCTCATTTTCACCCAATCCACGTTGGGATGAGATGAGGCTTGGCTGTGTGTAATCAACCTGTATGGTTCCTTGCTCCATCTCATTGTGCTCCACCTGCAATGCATCCTCTTTGATTGTGAGCAGAGAGCATTTCAGAAGACAGAGAAGCGGGATGGTGACACTAATTATGGCGTCATCTCCGCTCACCATCGTGGTGGAGTCCTCAAAGTTTTGGAGGATGGTACATATGTCTGACATCCAGGTCCACTCCAGAGGTCTTATGTGTGGAGTCTGAACTGAATACTGACGGCCTTATTGATGCTGGTACTCAACAACTGCCCTCTTCTGCTCAAATATCCTTCCCAACAACTGCAGTGTAGAGTTCCAACGCGTGGGGACATCACACACCAGTCTGTGAGCCGGAAGCTGCAAACGCTGCAGAAACACGGCAAGGGCGGCGGAAGCTGTAGCTGACTTTCTAAAATGGGCACAAAGGCGGCGTACTTTAACAAGCAGATCCAGCTGCTCCGGGTAGGATTTGAGAAACCGCTGAACCATGAGGTTAAGCACATGGGCCAGGCATGGTACGTGTGTGAGCTCATCTCGTCTCAGAGCCGCCACCAGGTTCCGGCCATTGTCACACACGACCATGCCTGGCTGTAGGTTCAGCGGTGTGAGCCACAGATCTGCCTGGTCTTTCAGAGCTGTCCACAACTCTTCAGCATTGTGCGGTTTGTCATCTAAGCATATTAGCTTCAGCATTGCCTATTGCCGCTTGGCCGAGGCAGTGCTGCAGTGTTTCCAGCTTGCAACTGATGTGGTCATTTCGGAGATGGAGGCTGAAGAGGAGGAGGCTAAGAAGGATGAGGTGCAGGAGCTGTAGACCGTGGGGGCAACCCTGATTGACCTACGGCCCGCAATCCTTGGCGTCGGGAGGATGTGTTCCATCCAAAGTAGTGTTGAGCCACCCCTGTATGTTCGTCGAACACCTTCGAACACTGTTAAAACCAATGGCAGGCAAACAAAAACACATAGAAACACATAGAAAACACATAGAAAACACTTCAAAGGTGTCCAAAAGCTGACAAACTGCTCAGAAGACACAACTAACACAAGGAAAAGTGACAAGTACATATAGTCATGCGAAAAGAAAAGAGGTGGAGGAGTAAAAGGAGGGGGAGACACAGATATAGGCATGTCATGACATTCTAAAATCAAGAAAGGCTGGAGAAAAAATTTAAAATCAGCCTACCAACACCCAGACGTCGTGACAAGAAAATTTAAAAAAGAAATATCTTTAGGTAGAATGGCGGTTCCATTCAGAACACTTTCCTTACAAGACGTAGTGGTATCCCCGTTGTGAGTTGTGCCAAAAACAGAACCCAATACATTCGGACTAATCCACCATTTGTCATATCCAAGGGGCAGGTCCGTAAACGACAACATCGACGCGGAACCAAGTACAGTAGTTTATACTGTACATCCTTTGACAAGGCAATCAGGCGGATCAAGAAGTTGGGAAGGGTCACCCTAATGGCCAAAACAGACATAGATGCGGAGTTCCGATTACTTACTACCTGTGCCTCCGAATAGTGTCCACCTATTGGGCTGCTTCTGGGAAGGAGCATACTATATAGATCGCTGTTTGCCCATGGGGTGCTCCAGATCCTGGTCACTATTGGAGGCGTTTAGTTGCTTCCTCGAATGGGTTGTAATGGACGTTTCTAAGGGGACACATATTATCCATTACCTCGACAACTTCTTATGTCTGGGCCCAAAAGATTTGCCACAGTGTGAATACACGTGGTAGTCCACCTGTGAGAAGGAGAGAGCTGGAGGGAGAGCGGACACCACAGAGCCGAGGGGTTAGATGGAGAAGGAAAGAGGGCGAGGGAGGTAAGGGAGTACAGTGGAAGGCCGACCTGAGCTCACCCACGTTCCTGCTGGACGGGGAACAGCCCTGGGAAGAAAAGCCGCTTGCGCATCCCTTTGAGGTTACGGGAGCGAGCGGGCAGAGGGACTACGCTGGAGTGCGAAGCCGACACGGCCAGTCCGTTCCTGCTCATGCGACCTCCGTGTCCCCAGGTTTGTGCCAGAGCCGCGGTGGACCCTGACAGCCAGCCCCCTCTCCCAATACTGGTGTCTGTCCGCTGGTGGGTCGAGCCCAACCACGGTGGGGGGGGGTAACATCTGCAGAAGAAAGACCATCTTCCAGCCAAACTAAGATGTCTACTTCTTTTCGTGGACAATGTGGTACGATCCCTTTCTTACGGACACGCCCATCGCTACAAATTCCAGATGAGGCACAAAAACAGCAGGTGCTTCAACGGATGTCAAGTGCTCCTTCAAGTGGGCTCTCCTCCACCTCAACTTCAACATCACAAATACTCCAGTCCTCAGAGGTGTCACCCCAATCGCACTGGCTTCCTCACAGCTCCCAAGTCTCCAGCTGCCCATCTGAGTATGGGGTAACACAGATGGTTGAGTCTGCACAGCTGTTTACTCATACTATAGCCTGGGAAACGGAGGTCTGCTCCAGAGCTTCTATTAATCCAGACGAGGAAATGATCTGCACTGATGCCCAGAATCTTTGAGTCGGATGCAGGACCAGATGAAGAAGGTTCTGAGCATAATGTAGACCCTCGTTCCCAAACTGTAACTCCTGTTGGTGGAGACAGCGATGAAGACGATGATGAGACTCAAATACCTGATTGGAGCGACAACTTGACTTTTCGGTCAGGGCAGGAAGAGGTTGGCTCTGAGGACGATGGGTGTGACAACACACAGGGTGATGATGACGAGGTTGGAGATCCCACTTACTGTCAACCCACAGTCAGCCAGTCGATGAGGTCAGCAGAGGAGGTGGAGGAGAATGTGACTAGCCCAAGGGATGGGGATGACTCGGTACCCGGGCCTTTGCCTGGCCTTGGGGATGTCGCGGTGGTCGGCTCCCGGGCCTGTACCCTGGGGTCACTCTTTAAAAGGGTGGATAATTGTTACTTTTATAAGAGTTCGTGACGCCACCTGTGGTATCTGGTGAGAAGCCCCAGCGCTGCAGCAGTCCACTGAGGCCGGTGATAAGGCAGCTCGATGGTATAGCTCCCCACAGGTGAAGCTAGGCCTCAGGGCAGCTTATGCAGGGGGAATGCCGGACAGGCGAGACCCAGCTGGGTCAGAGCAAGAATGGGAACGGACACGGTAGTCACTTCAGTACCTTTTACTGGTGGAAATTCAGGCACATCCGGGAGCACTGTAGGGTGAAGGGTGCATATCAGGATCCTACCCAATGAGCGGGTGTAGGGCCTCCTGTTTCTTGCCTCTGCGTAGTAAGTTTCTGACCTGCCTGGAGCTAGGCCTAACTTTGTCTCTGTCCTGCGATGGCTGACCTTGTGGTAGGGCCTTGTCTTGGAGTACACGCTCTCAGTATGCGGGGCCTAAGCGTCTCCTGGCTCTGTTACGTATCAGCACCTTAGCAATCCTGGGACTTGTAGTTCTCCAGGGATTCCGGTTATGCCTTACTGGGTCATAGAGATCCCGGTAAACTCGGATCCGGTGTCCGGTAAAGCTTTGGGGTGAGCTGGTTAAGCTCCTCTGCCCCCTATGTACTAACTCTCCACTCGCCTTCGGCCTACTCGGGCCCTCACTAAGCTATACACACTAACGGCAGCTTGCCGCGCTTCACCGATCTTATGGCACCGGCACACCTTAAGCTCTAACTGGGCTCCCTGAATCTAGCTAGCAGGAGCCTCGTGCTCCACTGCTGAACTATTAACTGAGTTCTCTAGACTGGACTGAGCTCCACTGCACACTGACCTCTCTTAGGCTTCTCTACTGCAGGAACTCTTCAGACGAACTGAACTGCCTAGCTCCACCTTCCCTATTTATATCCCTAACGGGCTTCCTCTGCTCGGCTGATGTGGAAGGTGGAGATGTGTGAATGTTTATGGGGGCCTCTTGTGGAGGATTCCATCAATGCACTCTTTTAGGATCTGTGATACCAAGCGCAGCTGGGCGTCACAGATGCTATTGACGACGAGGTTAGGTTGCGCCTTACTGGACAGAGACGGAGTACTGGAAGCACGTCAACTACTGCATCCTCAACCACAACTCTGCCTCTGACCAGAAGTCGTGGTGGCTGTTCAGGTCGCATGGGCTCTAAGCCTTGCATAGCCTGGGCATTTTTTCAGATCGATAAGGATGACCCAACTCGTGTTATCTGTAATATTTGTCACCAAAAGCTAAGTAGAGGCCAAAAAATCCATAGTTTGAGTACTTCATGCATGAAAAGTCAAATGGATATGAAGCATAAGTTGCAGTGGGAAGCTCACTGTGCTACAATGCAGCCTAGCGGGCTGGGCCAACCACCGTCTGCCCAATCTTGTGCATCCGCGGCCTCTTCATCATCTGTGACTGGGGGGTCAGCAGTCACATGTTTTTGGATGCAGACCTGCCAACTCTTTACCCGCAACAGCCAGTGTGATTGGCAGGTCATCATTTCATTTGGAAGTGGAAACACCAGCTGGTGTTGAGCGCTCTCAGACATCAAGAGCACCACCTTTGGATCAAGGCAACCTAACTTTTCTGCCTGCATCTTCCTCACAGACCGGCAGTTTGCTGGGGACACCATTCTCAACCTAGTCTATGCACAACAGCCAGCCCTCGGTCCCTCAGATGTGGACAAGTAAAAGACCATTTCCTCCTAGCCATGACAAAGCTAAGAGGTTGAATTTCAACATCTGCAAGCTGTTGGCTACAAAAATGCTGCCTTTCCGCCTGGTGGACACAGAGGATTTTCGAGACCTTATGTCCGTCGCAGTGCCCCAGTACCAGATGCCCAGTCGGCACTACTTCTCAAAGAAAGGTGTGCCTGCGCTACACCAGCATGTCGCACACAACATCACTGCTTCTTTGAAAAACTCTGTGTGTGATAGGGTGCATTTCACCACAGACACTTGGACGAGTAGGCATGGACAGGGGCGTTACATGTCGCTGACAGGGCACTGGGTAACTATGGTGACAGCAGGACAAGGGGCTGCTGTCCAAGTCTTGCCGTCCCCACGAGTTGTGCGTCAATCCTCTTTATCTAGAAGTTCCTCCACTGCTTCTGCCTCCTCAGCCTCCTCTCGGTCCTCCACCTGCACCCAAAGCCTGTCTGGTAATGCCACCCGCTTTCTAACTGCGCAGAAGGAATCTTGCACACCTCCTTACGATGCTGGCAGCAGGACTCAACGGTATCAGGCGGTGTTTACTTTGAAATGTCTGGGAAATGTGAGTCACACAGCTGAGGAGTTGTGGTCAGCTCTGTAGACCCAGTTTCATGAATGGTTGTCTCCACTGGACCTGCTACCAGGTAAGGCTGTGTGCGACAATGCTGCAAACCTGGGTGCGGCCCTTCGCCGGGGCAATGTCACACACGTGCCTTGTATGGCTCATGTGTTGAACCTGGTTGTCCAGCAATTTTTAGCCCACTATCCCGGACTAGATGGCTTTCTGCAGAGGGCACGGTCGCTGTGTGCTCACTTCCGCCGTTCGCAGCTCAACAACTTACATCTCTAAAGAAGTCGTTGGGCCTGCCAGTTCACCGGCTGAAATGCACATGTTTCAGCGACTGTGGCAGCACCGACAAGCCCTGGTGCAATACGTTCTGACGTATAGCCTGGGCAAACGAGATCCAGAGGTGGGGCAAATCACGCTGCAGGAGTGGTCTCAGATCAGGGACCTATGCACCCTTCTGCACAGTTTTGAAATGCGACGAAGATGTTTAGTGCTGACGATGCCATTATCAGCATGACTATTCCGGTGATTTACATGCTGGAGGACACGTTAAACAGAATTCGGAGTCAGGTGGTGGGACAAGAGGAGGTGGAGGAAGTAGAGGAGGAGTCGTATGCGGAAGGGATAACATCTCCAAGGTCCAGACGGTCGGCAGCACCAAGGCGGCAGGCATGGGAGGGTGGGAGAGAGGGATTAACCAGGGCGCAAGGTAGCAGCCAAACTGTTGAGGAAGGTGCAGGAGCCGAGGAAGAAGTGGAGGACGAACTGGCGATGGGCATGGAAGACTCATCAGATGAGGGAGACCTTGATCACATCTCTGTTGTGCGAGGTTGGGGGGAGAGGGCAGAGGAAGGAAGCATGATTCTTACCTCGCTATCAACACAACAAGGACTTGTTCCTCCTGGATGCGCAAGACACATGAGTGCCTTCTTGCTGCACTACCTGCAACATGACACTCGGATTGTCAGAATTCGAAGTAATCCCGACTACTGGGTTGCCACACTCTTAGATCCCCGGTACAAAAGTAAATTTGCCGAAATAATTCCTGCCATAGAAAGGGATTCACGCATGCAGGAGTATCAGCAGAGGCTGTTGCAGTATCTTACATGTGCTTTTCCACAAAACATCAGTGGTGCGCGTAGTGAATCTCACAGTTCTAACTTGCAAACCGTGGGACTGTCAAGTCTTCATCACTCAAACCGTAACAGTATCACAGTATCTGCTGGTAACAGCAATTTTGTGGAATCGTTTCACCACTTTTTTAGACCATCCTTTGCAAGGCCACAGGAGACAAGAAGTCTGACACATAGTCAACGCCTAGAGAGGATGGTACAGGAGTATCTCCAAGTGAACATCAAAGCCATGACTGTGTCACTGGACCCTTGCTCATTTTGGGCTTCTAATCTGGAAACATGTCCGGAGCTCGCCACTCACGCTTTGGAGATCTAGTCATTCACTGCAGCCAGCGTTCTCTCTGAACGTGTGTTCAGCGCTGCTGGTGGTGTGCTGACAGATAAGCGCATCGGGCTGTCCCCTGAGAATGTAGACAGACTCACGTTCATAAAGATGAACAAATCATGGATCCGCAAGGACTTTTCTACCCCTGTGTCATCCTGGGGAGACTAAAAGCTTGAGGATTTGGTAAAATCACCTCACCAACCGTTTTAAGCAACTCTGGGGCAATTGATGCCACTTAAGTGGTGTCTGTGCCACAATTTTTGGAAAAAATGGAGACTCTTTTTGGAGTCCCCTTGCTGTGTTTTACGTGACGTTGGCATCGTCAATTCCAGGTGGGTTGGGTCGCCCCCCTCTTTTAACCGTAAGAAACTACATACACTATGGCTTGGGGTAACATAGATGGTTGAGTCTGAAGAACTGTTTACTCAGATGTCTGCTCCAAAGCTTCAGTGTCTGCTAGTCAGCGTAGTAGCCCAGCTCTGAAGCAAGCTACACCGCCTGTGTATCTAATAAGAATTTTTAACTGCATCTAGCCTAGGCAGACTGTGGGGACCCCCGACCAAATACAGATGCTCAGCCCCCCTACCGCCCCCCTTTCCTTGACAATACAATAATGTAACTCTTACAACTGGATGGGTGAGGATCGGTCACAGCTTTATTAACTCTTTTTACTCATTCCATTAGAAAGGCATTTTATTTCTAAAATAATTCAGCTTGTTGCAGCATGCCCTGTGTCTCCACATGGGCAAGTTGGTCAACAAGTGTAACTCTCCAACATGTCCTTTCTATTTCCAGGCCACGAAGGATCCTGCGTACTCGTATGCAGGACTCTGACCCCCATCCATCACTCTTAACGCTTGTTCCACTCCGTCCTGGAGTCCTGACAGGAATATGTCCAGTACAATATCCATTAAGTGAACACCATCGGGCCTTATGAGGCCTGCTTTATCTCCTTCCAGTTGTCGGTGTCGTATCACTACACCGCCTCTGTCTCTTCTAAATTTTGCCATCCAAATATTTATTACCCGCCTTGTCCATTCGATGGCCGTGATGTTTTGCGCACCTTGCCATACCGCTATCGGCACAATCTCTGACCATACTATAGTTAGTTTTGTGAAAAATTCTCTGAAGCGCTCAGTGTCTAGTTTCATTATTGCCATTAATTATGCGCTCTTGTGATGACCTAGGTCGTTTCCCCCGGCCTGTATGACTAAGATGACCGGACCTCTTGCCTCTCTCCCTACCTTGATTACCTCCATTAGTACCTGTGGCCATTGCAGGCCTCTAATACCTCTCCAGTTGAAATATGTGTTATGAAATTCTAATTTCCTCCCACCTGGGCGGACTTTCGCCCTTTTTTCTGCCCAATATAAATACGAGTGGCCTATCACCCACACTGTTGGCTTAGCGTCACCTGTAAAAGAAACAAACCACGTTAGGATAACAAGTCCGGTCTTATGTACCTCGCCAAACATGTGTATCGCCATGTCCCTGTCCTCTGAACTTCCGTTTCTGACAGTCCTGCTCTTGCTGCTTCCGTGGCCGCGCCTATGCTCAATGAGTGTGTCCCATAATCTTTCGGGTGGTTCCCTGCCGATGTTAGGCATTTATTAAATATAGCTTGGAACTGGTATCTTGATAATGGCGTTCCATCAATGTGTGATAGGAAGAAATTACTTGTGATCTGATGGTTATATATGTTTTTACTATTGTTACCCGACTCAGTGTACCGTTTGTGGGTTGTAGAAGTACCCAAGTGCCCCTGTCCGCTGGAACCGTTTTCGATTTGCGTATGCGTAGACGTATCGCATTATTGGCTATGACTACGTCCTGCTGTAATAAGCTTCCACTGGTGGTAATTTTGGATTGAGGGACTAATTCGCTTATGCATAGAGCCCCAAAGAAGGCGATCACAAATGCAGTAGACAGTAGTGTTGCTTCAAATTGTGAGTGTCATGTTAATGGTGTTAGGGATATGATGTGAGAAATCAGTTTTAGTGACACGAGACGGGACGTCTACACTCCTGACTTGGCTGACCCCTTTTCCACCCTTTTATGGATTGTCTGATGATGAATCTCTTTGTCACATCTCCCCAATTCAGTAGTTGGAAGTGAAATGCTACTCCGGTCAGACACCGCTGTGCTCACGCCCCTTATAAGCCCATCATCATTAGCTGGTGGAGAAATTCTATGGTGACTTGTAATCTGGCTTGTTCACATTGGTCAACCCGTCTGCCTGCTAGTAGTCGTGTCCACTCTTCCCATGCCTTACCGTATGCTTGCCACGTCAACGGGGCAACTGACGCTCTGATTAATGGCATCAACTATTCGCCACTAGATTCCATAGGGAGGGTGGGTAACTATTGCCCTATGGGTGGGCGTTGGGGGGGAGCTCTGTGAAAATCTGCCAATTGAACTGTGATAAAGCGTTAGCAGCAGGGTTAGACCCCTCAGCATCGTGGCTAGCGCGGACCCATACATTGTGTTTTAGGCACAGGAATGCTAGCCGGCGTAGTAGGCCTAGCACGGGGAGAGACGATGATGCCATCTTATTAATGCAGTGCGCTAGGCTGGTGTTTTTTGTTATGAAGCGTATATTTTTGTTAGCCAGGCGCGCGCCCCATATTTCTATTGCTACCACTATTGGGAACAAAAATTATTTTCCGGGCTAGATGCAGCTAAAAATTATTATTAATTTCGAAGCTGGTGGAGCTTGGTATAGATGGCCTAATACAATGAGTACCACACACTGCTACTATGCCCAAAATTATTTTCCGAGCTGGATGCAGCTAAAAATTATTATTAGTTTCAAAGCTGGTGGAGCTTGGTATAGATGGTCTAATACAATGAGTACCGCACACTGCTACTATGCCCAAAATTATTTTCCGAGCTGGATGCAGCTAAAAATTATTATTAATTTCAAAGCTGGTGGAGCTTGGTATAGATGGTCTAATACAATGAGTACTACACACTGCTACTATGCCCAAAATTATTTTCCGAGCTGGATGCAGCTAAAAATTATTATTAATTTCAAAGCTGGTGGAGCTTGGTATAGATGGCCTAATACAATGAGTACCACACACACTGCTACTATGCCCAAAATTATTTTCCGGGCTAGATGCAGCTAAAAATTATTATTAATTTCAAAGCTGGTGGAGCTTGGTATAGATGGCCTAATACAATGAGTACCACATACTGCTAATATGCCCAAAGTTATTTTACAGGCAAGATGCAGCTAAAAATTATTAGTAATATGAAAGTTGGTGGAGCTTAGTATAGATGGCCTAATACAGTGATTTTCAACCTTTTTTGAGCCGCGGCACACTTTTTATACTTAGAAAATCCTGGGGCACACCACCAAACAAAATAGCACAAAATGACACTAAAACAGTCATATTATACATATAGTTAATAATATAGATTCTAAATTTATTTTACTCACTCAGTGTGAAACCTGGGCCTGTTTCGATAAACACAAAAGGGATATCCTGGCAGGAATGGTGGAAAGACACACACGAAGCTCTTCCTCAACAGTTCTCAGTTTCTCCCTGTTTTTAGCTTTTATCGCAGTCAAGCTTGAGAAGCCCAGCTCACATAGATATGTGGTTGAAAATGGGAGCAATGTCAAAATAGCTTTGTTGGCCAGAATGGGGAACTCCTTGGCAACAGATAACCAAAAACTGTCCAAAAGAAGATCAGCAAACTTTAGCTTTAAACCGCGATCTTGCTTCAGTTCAACAAGTTCCTCTTGCTCCTTTAAAGTCATGTCCTTTCCAGCAATGGATAATGAGCTGTATGGGTCCCTAACCCAGTCAAGGCATTCTGTGAAGGCTGAAGAGAAATAGAACGATAACTTCTCCTCAAGAGTTTTCAAATGTCTGCCAATCGCTTCGCACATTGCAGCAGTATTGTCATCATGCAGTTTCTCGGTGAGTGGGAACATCTGAAGGTTGCCATCCTGCACATGTTGTTGCCAGAGCTGCACCTTTAAACGGAATCCGTTCATTTTATCAGTGCTTGTAAGCAGGTTTTCATTTCGACCTTGCATCCGTGTGTTTAGTTCATTCAGATATTGAAATATATCAGCCAGGTATGCCAGCTTTGCACACCACTCATCACTTGCAAGCAGCTTTGAATAATCGGACCTCTCGTTTGTAAGAAATATTTTAAGTTCCTCTCGCAACTCATACACACGGGCCAGCACTTTGCCGCGTGACAGCCACCTGACCTCCGTGTGGAGCAATAAGATTTTATGTTCCGCTCCCATTTCTGTACACAAAGACGCAAATAAGCGACATCTCAAAGGTCGCGTCTTCACAAAGTTCACTATGCGCACAACATCATCCAACACAGGAGCTAGATCTGCTGGTAAGGTCTTTGCAACGAGGGCCTCACGGTGCAAGAAACAGTGGGTAGCAAGAACATCTGGGTTTCTTTCTTTAACCCTACTTACAAAGCCTTTGATGCGCCCGACCATGGCTGCGGCTCCATCAGTGCAGACACCTGTGCAGTTTTCCCATGTAAGTCCACTTTTATCAAGATATTCCGATGTGACTTGGAATATTGCCTCTCCTGTTGATTTTTCTGTCAGTGCCTTGCAAAATAGGAAGTTTTCTCTAATGGCTTCACCATCCACAAAACACACATTGGCCAACAACTGACAATGTCCACTGATATCTGTCGACTCATCAAGTTGCAAGGCAAATTTCTTACTGATGCGCACCTTTTCCAAAACAACTGTTTCAATGTCCGCAGACAAGTCATCAATCCGTCTGGCAATTGTGTTATCAGAGAGAGGCACTTTAGCTATCTCTTTAGCTGCTTCAGGGCCAAGCATCTCATTTACAATAGCTTTACAAGCTGGTAGTATTAATGTTTCTGCCACAGTGTGGGACTTTTTTGATTTAGCTATGAGTTCAGCAACAAGGTAGCTAGCTTTGAGGGCTCTCTCATTTACCTTTGTGCTTTTTCTCAAAAAAGTTGCCCCTTTCTCATTGTTTGTACGTAAGCGTACAAAATACTCCATCGGTTTATTTTGAACGGAAGGGTGTTTCGTTTGGAGATGGCGTTTAAGTTTGCTTGGCACCATAGCGCTATTGGAAAGCTTCTCACCGCACACCAAGCACAGTGGTGTTGGTGCTGTCGCATCCCCAGTGGAAGTAAATCCAAATGAAAGATAGCTTTCACTGTATTGCCTTGAGCTCACCGTCTTGTCTTTTTTCTTTTGTCGAACTCTCATACTAGGGCCTTCATTTGGGTTAGAATTGTGTCCAGGGTCCTGTTCGGCATTTGCCTTTTCCATTCTCAAATACTTCTCCATCACTGCTGAGATAGTGTGCGCAGCCACACACTAAAATAGAAGAGTATTACATTATCTGCCACACTTAAAGGACCTCTGCTAGGCATATTTCATTCCTGAGGGCTTAAAAAGCAGCTCTCGTGGTGACAAGAAGCTGATTTAAACCCCCCAAGAGTGAACTTCGCGAGAGCTGTATGTGTGTGATAATAACTTCTATTACTACGGTCTGCATTTCCTGCTTGAATTGACACTAGTGACGTAGCACTCAGCTTTCTCTATAAGTAGAATAGAGCCGGCTGCCAAGTGCTACGCCACTAGAGTCAATTCAAGCAGGACATGACTGCTGAAGAACGTTACTAATATCATTTATTATTCCATACATACAACTCTCACGGAGTTCACTCTTGGGGGTTTTAAATCAGCTTCTTACCACCACAAGAGCTACTTTTTTAGCCCTCAAGAGTGAAATATGCCTGGCAAAGGTCCTTTCAATAAATTATTTATTTTAAAAAAGTGAAATAAAAAAGGATAACCCCCTCATATATTCAATCCCATGTAACCTCATAAATACAGTCCCACGTATATGAGCACATGATTATCAGCATCATATACTGTGGTGATGTGCACTGTACAGCGCCACAGTATATGGTGCTGATTATTATGTGGCTCATATACTGCAATATAAAGGGGTACAATGAGAAGTACTATGGCCATGAGGCCAGAGTACAAGTGCCAGCTCATATACTCAGCATATGAGCTGGTACTTGTAGTACTCCAGCCTCATGACTATAGTATTTCTCATTTTACATTTCTCATTGTTATATGCAGTATACTGCTGGAGTACTAAAAGTACCAGCTCATATGCTGAGTATTCTGCCAACAGTTCATATACTCAGGCAAAAGCTCATATAGTCAGCATTATTGGCGGGCATTACCTTGGCGGCGGGCAAATGCGAGAGTCTCTCCGCTCTCAGGATGACGCACCGGCCTCGGTGACGTCATTAAGTCGCACGAGGTTCAAAGCTTGCGCATGTGTTATTGTACACGTCTCCTACATTGTAAGAAGGCGTGACTGCGCATCGAGCGCATTGCCGGGAAACAAAACACAGGGGGCACCATAGTTTGGGGAACTTTCCCCGCGGCACACCCGACCATGTGTCGCGGCACACTAGTGTGCCGCGGAACACTGGTTGAAAATCACTGGCCTAATAGAATGAGTACCACACACTGCTAATATGCCCAAAATTATTTTACAGGCAAGATGCAGCTAAAAATTATTAGTAATTTGAAAGCTGGTGGAGCTTATTATAGATGGCCTAATAGAATGAGTACCACACACTGCTACAGGCCCAAAATTATTTTCCAGGCAAGATGCAGCTAAAAATTATTAGTAATTTGAAAGCTGGTGGAGCTTAGTATAGATGGCCTGATAGAATGAGTACCACACACTGCTAATATGCCCAAAAGGTTTTACTTGGCTACGTGCAGTAAAAAATGTGTATTACAGGCCCTAAAGGATTTGCTTAGCTAGTTTTAGCCAAATGCTGTGAAAAACACTTGCACAGCACTAAAACTGACCTGCCTAGGAAAAAGTGATAGGAACTGATGTAACCTAGCCCTCAAAAGTGCTGCAATTACAACTAGTCACTACTCCCAACCTATCTGTCTATTTAAGAGCACAGACCTGCCTGCTAAAAGTCGTAGGAAATGCTGTAACCTAGCCCTCAATAGGGCTGCAATTAGAACTAGTCCCTACTTCCAAGCTATCTGTCTATTTCAGATAAAATTCGCTTGCAATTCTCACAGTTATACTGTATAGCGCGCACACAGCAGCAGCGGTGCGGGCTAACACTCAGCTGCAGCAGTGAGAAAATGGTGGCGACGGGGAAAATGGCTGTGTCTTATAGGGCAAGGACATGTGACATACACAGCCAATGACACATGCCCTTGCTTGTGTGAAAAAAAGCACTTTGCTCCGTGTGTGCGCTGCTGATAGGCTGACAGACTGCACCTCCCCACTGTAAATGCGGGAAAGAGAAAAAAAAATGGAGATCTTCATTATTTCTGCAGAGATCCATCCCATGCCCCTCCCCCCACCCCGCTGTACACTCAAACTGTGTATTAACATTGATTATCAGCATTACTGTGAAAAAATCCAGTTACGATTTTGGTGCACGAACAGTTATCGAACATAACCTCGAACAGCCGGATTTTTTTCAAATCTTTCGGGTTCGTCGAACGGCTCGAACACCGCCCAAAACAGCTCGAATTTGAGATTGGCAAACAGTTCAATTCGAACACCGCTCATCTCTAATCCCAAGGTCCAACTGGGTCCCGGCTTCCACTATGTTAACCCGGTGTGCCGTCAGCGAGATGTACCGTCCCTGCCCTCAAGCACTTGTCCACGTGTCCGTGGTTAGGTGGACTTTCCCAGTAACTGCGTATTTGAGGGCACAGCTAATGTTTTGGGACACATGCTTGTGTAATGCGGGGACGGCACACCAGGAGAAATAGTGGCAGCTGGGGACCGAGTACCGAGGGACAGCCGCCATCAGGTTGGGGAACGCTTCCGTCTCCACGAGCGTAAAAGGCAACATTTCGAGCGCAAGCAGTCATGAAATGTGAGAATTTAGTAGTGTGGCCTGTGGGGCGTTGGCTGCATATTTACTCTTGCGTTCCAAGGACAGGGGTATGGACGACTGAACGCACGCTGCTGGGACAAGGACATGGACGTGCTTACTGAGGCTGCTACTTGAGAGTGCTCAACGAATGGTGCAGGGCAGGAGGCATCTTCGCATGCACCATGGACAGGGGATTGGCTTGAATGCACAAGAGTGGAAGAAGCAATGGTGTCACCTGCAGACACTGTTCCTGGACTCTGGGGTTCGGCCCACAAAGTCAGGTGCTTTCCTGCCATGTGCCTGATCATGCTGGTGGTGGTCAGGCTGGTCGTTTTGCCACCCTTGCTGATGCTGGCCTGGCTGGTGGTGCAAATGGCCTTTTGGGGTTATCGGCAGAGTCTTTTAAAAACAACCAGACTTGGGAAGACCTAACAGTTGTACTGGCAACTTCCTTCATATTGGTGTTATGGGGAACGGTTGCCTGCCTTCTGTCTGCGGCCAACACACTGCTTCTTCCTGCCTTTTGGGGTGCTCTGCCTCGCTCCCCCTGTGTGCTGCTGTCCTCGCTCTGCATGTCCTCCTGCCAGGTTGGGTCAGTTACTATATCATCCACCACCTCGTCTTCCACTTCCGCACCCTGGTCCTCCTCCTGAGTTTCTGGCAATTGTGTCTCATCATCGTCCACCTCTTGTGACACTTTCCCACCGTCGCCTTTGTGTGACCGTGGCTGCTCAAATATTTGGGCATCGCTACACGCGATCTCCTCTTGCCCCGCTTCAAGTGGACCGGGCGAGAGGCCCAAATCTATAAATGTAAAAGTAAACAGCTCTTCAGAGTGTCCAAGTGTGGGATCAGTTGTCTCCGGGCACTCGGCAAGGTGGGAGGAAGGAGGATCAGGTTGAGGAATATGCTGTCCAGACTCACGGCTACTGAGACTTGACCATGTGGAAGACAGGGTGGTGGTGGTGGCTAAGTGACTGGAAGCATTATCCGCTATCCAACCAACAACCTTTTGACACTACTCTGGGTTCAATAGTGGTGTGCTGCGGTCCCCTAGAAATTGGGACAGGAAGGTCAGGCGAGAAGATGTGGGTGTTTGTTGTGGCACAATTTCAGCTTGCCCACGGCCTTGTCCTCGGCCTCTGCATGCACCATCACCATCACATCCAGTACCCCGTCCCTTGCACGTGCCTTGCCCATTTTAAATGGAGGATAGTATCTTCCACGCTCACTACAAATGACTGAGTTTGGAGGGAACTTATATGTGATCCGTGTGACAGAGAAAACACAGTTTTAAATACCTGGCCTGTAGGTAAGTAGTGTGAACAGCAAACTGCTGTGAATTGCTTCACTGACACACTGAAAGAAATTTTTAATGGAGGCCAGAAATGGCAGTATTTTCTGACAACGTATATGTGATCCGTTTGACGGAGAAACCACAGTTTTAAATAGCTGGATTTTTAGCGCTGTAATATGGAAAGGACAGAAAAATGGTGTTCCCTGGATTGCTTTTTAAGCAAATAATGAGGATTAAGATCCAAAAAAAGCATTCCTGGCCCCTGAGACCTGGGCCTTAGTATAGAAATATCTAACAGCAGCAGGACGCAGAATTGGAATGGAGCCTCTTGTGCTATATGCACTGCAGTCTGCTATATACCCTGCCTGCCTGCCTATATACACTGCCTGCCTGATATCTCTGCAGATGGATTAGTTAGTCCTCAAAATGACTGTTTGATAAGATGGATATGCGTAATGTACGGTTTTTCTCCCTACACTACCTAATACACAAGCAAATCTCTCCGTGACGCAGCAGCACCTCTCCCTACACTGTCTGATTACAGAGTGACTGTGACGAGCACAGCGGCGCCAGGTCTGATATAGACCTGATGACGCTGTGCGGCCAGCCAATCACTGTAATGCCACAACCATCATGGCTGCGGCATTATAAAGAGTGGCAGGCAATCACTGTATGTTGATTGGCGCTCTAAAGGGCGCCAAACATGCAGGAAGGGGAACCGAGCTCCCGCCAAGCAACCCCGGAAATACTCGGCGAGCGCTGAGCATCTCGAGCAGTGAGATGTTCGGGCAAGCACCGAGCAGTAGCGAGCATGCTCGCTCATCACTAGTGTCTAGAAAACTCTGGTTGGTGTCGCCTATGAAGTTAATCATCAACAGATTAAAAAACTGACAGACTCCAAGGACGTAAGGTGACTATATTAATATAT
Source organism: Phyllobates terribilis (assembly GCF_046119375.1). Taxonomy (NCBI): domain Eukaryota; kingdom Metazoa; phylum Chordata; class Amphibia; order Anura; family Dendrobatidae; genus Phyllobates; species Phyllobates terribilis. Next base: position 1,037,724 of record NW_027363295.1, read on the forward strand.
TGGTCACTGATATTATTTTTGAACATCTGATATATATTTTGTACATTTTGAGCTGTTTGGTTCTTATTCTATTTTAACAGATGAAAATAAGTACACTGTAATTGAGATGGAAAATATATATTTTTTTATTTAGTTGCCCAATAATTCTGCACACATTGTTCTCCAAAGAAAGACAAAACCGCACTTTTACTTTCTTAAATATTCAGGTTTTACTTTTATTAACCTTTTGCATTGACCGACAGCACTGTAGTTGTTTAATATTAAAAGTAATCATCAAAAATATAAATTGCCTAATAATTGTCCGCATAGTGTATAGAAAAATAATCTCTAACTACGACATATAAAAAGTGGCATCTTATAATGAGATGAAAAGAAGAAAAAAATTCTGGAATATGGAATAATTATATTGGTAAGGGGAAGAGCTAGTAAATTAATAGTATTATTTTTTATATGATTTTTTTTATTTCTGATGTATATGGGAATAAATATAAAAAAAAATCACTAACAGTCGCCATGAAGTTCTCTGCCGTTCCTCTGGACTCTAAACTGTCACCCATGATGCCCACATCAGTGTATAGGGCAGAGCAGGCCATGAGCCGCTGCCTGGTAGGTAGCACAGGAGGGTTCCGTCACCTCTAGCATCACCTGCACACGACCAACTGCCATTTACTTTCAACTGTCGACTGAAGCGATCTGACCGAGGTCTGCAGGCGGGAAGATAATTATGAGAATGGCGTCTACTGGACATGGACAAGAGAACGAAGGGAAGAGAGCGAGAGAAGAGCCCAGCGTGACCGGATTCAAGAAGAGGCGATTGGACGAGCCAACACCTGGATGCAGCGGAGACCGTGGATCATCCAGCCCCTATGCCAGGCTTAACATCAGCCGCTTCAACATCCACCAAGTCTTGGGTAGGGGCGCCTTTGGCAAAGTAAGTCCTGCATCTTTTTTTATTTATTTGAAATCTGAAGCATTTATTATATCCCCATGTATTCTTCTCTGCTGTCAGCCATGTCATGCTTTGTTGTTTGTCATTGTAGCGTTCTTCTGTGAGATTACATTTAAGATATCACCATAGTTAGGTCTAGTGCTGCTGTAACATGGTATTTTTTATGCTGGATGTTTTTCCTCAGGGGTCACAGCTGTAGGGGGTATGGGACATTGTTTTTTTTCACGTCATTGTCAATATAGGCTACAATCAGGCTGCCGTATTGTGAATGACATTGATCTCTGTGTTTTTATTAAATATAGATAGACATTGATATTGACCACACTAATGGCAACTCAAAGCATGACAGTTGGTGCTGATAGTATTCCATGTAAAGGGGAGGGAGGGAGATCGAGGAACTAAATGCAGAACTCCTCCCTCCACTTTCCCCCTCCTCCCCCATCCCTCTTACATAGAATATTTTCAGCACCAACTGTCATCTCCTATCTCAGTAATGTAACAATCTGTCTTCACTGAATATAGATTTTACCATGAAATAGAGAATTTTGAAAGCTAAAAATCAGTCCTGGCGGAGAAAAAACAGATTTCTCTGAAAAGATTTATTGCAAAGTTGCTTATTTTCATGTGTGCTATTGATTTATGAAATACAAATTAAAATGATAATTATTCATTAAAGGGAACCTGTCTTGTCCTGTGTACTATGTAAACTGCCCCCATTGCGTTGATATTGATGCAATGTGTATCACTAACACGCTTTTTTCATTTAAATTGGCGCTAATATAATACAGCTCTGGCAAAAATGAAGAGACCACTGCAAAATGTTAATTTTCTCTGATTTTTCTCTTTCTAGGTATATTTTTGAGTAAAATGTACATTGTTGTTTTATTCTATAAACTACTGACAACATGTCTCCAAAATTCAAAGCTAAAAATGTTGTATTTATTTGTAGCAAATGAGAGATCGTCAAAATAAAAAAGAAGCCGTGCTTTCAGACCTGAAATAATGCAAAGAAAACAAGTTCTTATTCATTTAGAAACAACAACACTCATGTTTTATCTCAGGGAGAGTTCAGAAATCAATATTTGGTGGAATAACCATGATTTTTAATCCCAGCTTTCATGCGTCTTGGCTGCTTTCCACCAGTCTTTCATACTGCTTTTGGGTGACCTTATGCCACTCCTGGCACAAAAATGTAAGCAGTTCTTCTTTGTTTGATGGCTTGTGACTATCCATCTTCCTCTTGATTACATTCCAGAGGTTTTCAATGGGGTTCAGGTCTGGAGACTGGGCTGGCCATGACAGGGTCTTGATGTGGTGCTCCTTCATCCACACATTGATTGACCTAGCTGTGTGGCATGGGGCATTGTCCTGCTGGAAAAAACAGTCCTCAGAGTTGGGGAACATTGCCTGAACAGAAGGAAGCAAGTGTTTGTCAAGGATAACCTTGTATGCAGCTTGATTCATACGTCCCTCGCAAAGATTAACTTGCACAATTCCAGCCTTGCTGAACCATCCTCAGATCATCACCGATCACCGAGGCTTATATGCCTCTCCAGGTCTCCATCTAACCATTAGACGACCAGGTGTTGGGCAAAGCTGAAAATTAGACTCATCAGAGAAGATTACCTTACTCCAGTCCTCTATGATCCAATCCTTATGGTCTTGGCAAACTTCAGCCTGGCTCTCCTTTGCTTCTCATTGATGAAAGGCTAGGAGCCTGTTCGTTTAGTCATAGAGGTGCGATTCTTCGCATTTATTCAGGGTTTGTGCCACCCACGCATTTGAATTCTGCTCCCGGCTGGCGCTGATGGAAGTATGGGGCGCTTGCGCAGTATGTCTTGCCAGTAAAGCTTGTAGTGCTGGGAGCCGCACATGCGCTCTGACTAGCGGCTCCCTGCGCTTGCACAGTGACACTGCTGTGTAGTTCCCAGCTTCACTGTGTGCGGCCGGAGACGCTCGTCACAGCACATGTGCGGCTCCCAGCGCTACAAGCTTTGCTGGCATGACATACTGCGCAAGCGCCCCATACTTACATCAGCACAAGCCGGGAGCAGAATTTAAATACGTGGGCGGCACAAACTCTGACTGAATGCGAGGAATCGCACCTCTATGACTAAAAGAGCAGGTATGATACAAACATATAAAGTGGATTTTACATATTATATTAGCGCCAATTTTAATGAAAAAAGCGTGTTAGTGATACACATTGTATTACTAACGCAATAGGAGCAGTTTAGATTCTACACAGGGAATGACAGGTTCTCTTTAAGACCTTTCCATAGCCCATCCATGGAGCAGGCAGTGCATTATGCTGATAGATGGATTTGCTCCTCTACCTAGACCTGGTTACCAGCAGACTGAGCGACCATTCAGTTTACTCATGTGCCTTGTGTGCTATAAAATCCAGATTACTTCCACTCCCTGCAGATGCCTTCTAAATATTCTCCATTTGTCTCTCTTAGGTGGTCCTGGCATCAGTCCCCGGCCGAAACATCCAAATGGCTGTCAAAATGATAACCAAAAAAGAGGACAATGAGGACACCATCATGAGAGAGCGGCAGATACTCCTGGCTGCCAGAGACTGCCCATTCTTATGCCACCTCTATGCCGCACACCAGTCTCTGCAGAGGGCATATTTCATCACGGAGTATCTGTCCGGTGGCAGCCTAGAGAATTTGATCAGGATGTGCGGCTGCCTGAACATCGGCAATGTGAGGTGAGAAAGTGGAGAATGTATGTAAAAGAGAACTAAGGAGATGGAAAAAAAATCTGGGGTCAGCATGTAGCTAAGGTAGCAATGGCAGGTCATATACAGTATTTAGTGTGCTGGATGCAGCAGGTGGGGTGCCATGGTATTTGGGGATTGCTAGAGAAGGATTTGATGACATTGATACTACACTCTTCACACTGTTCTCTCCATCAGATTCTACACAGCAGAGATCGTATGTGGCCTCCAGTTCCTCCATGGACACAACATCGTCCACCGGTAAGCAGGACGTTCCTCCTTCTCTCTGTCCCCTTTACATTCTAGAGATATGACCCCCAGCTTTCCTTGTGTCCTGCCACTTATTCTATCTGATCTTGCAATGACTCAATTTCCATCTCTTTTATCACTGGACAGATTTCTCTTTTTTTTTTTTCATTACAGAGACATAAAGCCAGATAACATCATGTTGGATGCAGATGGCCACATCCGTATAATCGACCTTGGGCTCGCCCAAGATGGCGTTACCTCCTCCAAAAACATCTCTGGAGTGACGGGCACTTTCCACTACATGGCCCCTGAGGTGTTTCGTAGAAAACGATACGGCGCAGCAGTGGACTGGTGGAGCCTGGGGATTGTCGTTTCCAGGATGGCAGCAGGACGATTCCCATTTTACAACGGCCCCATCAAGCAAATGGCTTTCAAAGCTATCATCAATGAAAAGCCAAAATTTCCATCTTGGCTTGATGCTCATGTGAAACATCTCATTAAGAAGCTGCTGCGCAAAGACCCTCAGACACGCCTGGGTGTGAGCGGGAACATCCGGGAGCATCCATTCTTTACCACCATCGGCTGGGAGGAATTGGAGGAAAGGAGAGCAGAGCCACCATTTTCACCATTCAGGCAAGTTCTGGAGAACCATCATCTGCAGTGGCCGGAGCATACAGTCCTTCACCCCGTGGACAGATTTACGTACATGTCACCAAGCTGGGCCCGGTAAGGATCTCTTCATCTGGGGATAACTCCCATCAGGTGTTCTCACATTGTGGTAATCATCATCATTCATCTTGTCTTTTTTCACATTTTCTAACAATGACTTTATGTCTCTGTTTCTCTTAGGTGGATGAAAAGATCTGGACTGTAAAAGAATCCACGACCATCTGGTGAGTGACCTCTGTTCACACAGGACACCTATGATATCAGTACATTGTATCTGATGTTACATAGGGGAATGGTTCATTATAAAGACCATTCCCCTAATATAACAGAAGATCTGGTAGAGAGAATAATCAATGTCTTCCTTTTTTGTCTTGCAGGATGAGCCCCTGCCAACTGCCCAGAACTTCATGCCTCCTGACCCGTACCTCGTCTCTGCTGGTGTACTTCACCTCGGCTGCCCTTCAACATCATATCTCTCCAAAACATCTTCATGCCGGACCACTGCCATTGTTTTGCTGCCCCAGACCCTTGACTTGGCCTCCTCTAATACTGGGCTGGCAACTGACATCCCTCCATCCAGAAGATCTTCTACCCCAGGAATGGCCTGTGCTAAGTTTCCATCTGATGTGTTCAAAAGCAATAGTCCTGGGCAGCTGAGCAGAAGAATGTATAGAGCGGCCATTATCACCTTAGCACAGGCCTGGTAAGTACCGCACCCATCACACATCACATCACCCACACTACTATAGGCATACATATAGCACACCGTACATTTCCGCACATAGATATAGGACATAGATTGGCTTTTGATCCTGGGATTTAATCTGATCGCCATATTTGGGGTCAGGAAGGAATTTTTCCCCTTAATATGAGGACAATTGGCCCATTCCTCATAGGGGTTTTTCGCCTTCCTCTGGATCTACACTGCCTTAAATAGGTTTGGTATCATAAATTAATAAGTAGATTGACACACTAGTAGCAAAAGAGAAATTTTAGAAAAATTTAAATTTTCTTTGTTGACAATTAAAATTAGTTCTCAAAAATAAAAAGGATAATTAGTCTAAGTAACTAAAATGATTTTTATATATCACACTTACATTACACAGGTTAGGTACATTACACAGGTTAGGTATCAGCCTTTGATCTTGGGATTCATTCTGATCGCCATATTTGGGGTCAGGAAGGAATTTTCCCCCCTGATACGAGGACAATTGGCTTATTCCTCACAGGGGGTTTTCGCCTTCCTCTGGATCAACACGGCCCATAAATAGGTTAAGTCTGATAAATAAATACAAAAAGTAATAAATAATAATAAATAAATACAATAAATAATAATACATTTAGTATGCTAGGTTAGTAAGGAGACTCACACTATAGTAGCAGAACAAAAAAGGTATAAAATTACAATAATTTTAGTTGAAAAGATATGTAATTTCAGACATTGAAATAATCAAATCCAAACCTACAAAAATAATTTATATTTTTTTTCATTTGTATTTACATTACATTAGGTATCAGCCTTTGATCCTGGGATATATTCTGACCGCCATACTTTATTTGGGGTCAGGAAGGAATTTTCCCCCCTGATATGAGGACAATTGGCTTATTCCTCACAGGGGGTTTTCGCCTTCCTCTGGATCAACACGGCCCATAAATAGGTTAAGTCTGATAGATGAATAATTTTCACATATACATAATACTAAAATATAAAATAATTCAATCTATAAATAAAATCTTCTTTTTACCCCCCTTATATCTTTGTGCTTGTCTTTATTTCATTGGACGTCCATGTAGTCATTATTATGCTGCCCCTTATGTCTTAAGGCCCAATACACATTAGAATAAATTTGCTTGAACGCCCCTGATATCGTTACTATCCTATGGTGATAAATCAGCTAATTGCTGTGATTCCTGGGAGTGTTGGGTCCGGAGCAGGAGATGCTGTTACCTTTCTCCATTTTGGCTAATAAATGAGAACACTGAGCTGGGTTCCTCCATTAATTACCCAGATGTTCCTCAAAGGACATTGGAAAGAATGGGTTTTCTAAACCAGACAGTAATTGCACTGCTCATATAATAGGGGAGAGGGTTTGTTACAATGTGTCAGTGCAGCTGGGAACTATGAAACTCACAGAGCATTGCCTGGACTGGATACGCTGGATGTGGCTCAGTGGGAGATGGTGGATCTGCAACAATGTTGCCCCCTGCAGTCAGGACCCCACATATCATGGACGCCACATGATCAGATCCTCCAGAGAACATTCATGAAGAAGGAGAATCCCCTGTAGAGAGGCGTCCAAAGCGAGGTACATGATAGGAGCAGTTATTGTTTCATTCCCCAGGTATCTCTATCTGGGAATGCAGGATGACAACCAATATGGCTGCCATTACTGCTCTTACAGGGGGCATCACTAAGCTCTCATACATCCTGAATAGTACATGGTGTAATGACACGTCCCCTCACATTACCTGCTTAGTTGGGTAGATTTCATATTACAGAGTGTGGGAAAGCTGACTGACAGGAGCCATAGCCCCCAACCGTCCCGTATTCGGCGGGACTGTCCTGCGTCCCGTCTCCACTCAGCTCTTCTCCCGGCTCATTTAGACCTATTACAGTTATCTCTTATCAGAATATAATACCGAAGGAGAGAGAATTGTAGCCAATATATAAACAATATTTGTAAATGGCACTGATCTAAAAAAAACTGCCAGAGATAGAGCTATTAATAAAAATATATATTTATTATCCACAAAATAGAAAGATATATACGGTCCACTAAGTGGCTAAGGTGAGAGAAATGACCAATAGTGGCAGATGTAAAACAGTCAGAGAAAGAAGAGCACATCCCACATAGCAGGACCTCCACAACAACCATCTGTAAAAATAATTGATAGACACTAGTATATATAGATCACGCTAGAGCTGCCACAAAGACAACAGTCTCATGGTTCATGTATTATACACAGAAATATGTCCGACTCATACCAAACCAACAGTGCCGTATGGAAGAAATATACAGTATATGTGTGTATATTGGCCGTGTAGCGTATTTGTGCACCTGTGTATTAATTTAACACTTCAGGTGTCCGGGCCTTATATTTTTTCCTTTTTCTTTTTTGTAGTGCTTGATAATGCACACTGAGGAATTTCAGATACCCTCATATCACAGTAGTATATCCCACTCCTCAAAAAGTTAGTTACCCTTAGGTAATCTCAGCAGCACTATAACAAAATGGTCTTAGTCACTAGATGCAATTTCTATTCCCACCAACAAAGCAGCCAAAGCCACCTCCACCCACCCCATGGTGGTTACAAGCAGCCTCTTACCCAGAATTGTCACAAGAGCCTCCAAAAAGTAATTATAACAGCCTTCTTCCCACAACACCTGCAATTTTCACTTTAAGGGGTTGTCTGGTCAAAATAGATAAGTCTGCAGTTACTCTGTGTGACTGCAGACTTATGAATCCCCCAGGTTGGCTGGTTTCAGACCGGCATGTATGAGATATACATACCCCTGGCCAGTGGGCGCAGAGTCGCTCTCCATACACTTGTAAGGAGCAAGGCTGCCCCCTCTAGTCGGACACGCTTATTGGCCATCCGTGTCACTAGATGGGGTGCGGCCTTGGCTCTATCAAGTGTATGGAGAGCGAAGCTGCACCCACTGGTCGAGGGCATGTATAACTCATACATACCCTCTGTTCCCGAGTCTGAAACCGGCGAATCCCCACAGCGCACAGTGCCTGCATAATTCATAAGTCTGCCGTCATTCTGTGTGATTACAGACTTATCAGTTTTGACTGGACAACCCCTTTAAATACACCCACATATGCGTCCCTCCTACATGCTCTCCTATATCATCTGCTGATGATTGCGCCACAGAAGTTATATTTTACTACAGCTGTGTGAGAGTGTCAGCGGCATTTAGATGGTTAAATCAGCAGCAGTCTAAGCTAGCTCTGGTTGCTGCTGTTCACACAGGCACTGACTGTATAACACAGATGACACCTGCAGAGTACAGAGCAGGTTCATATCCTGAGCCCGCTCCCAACATATGTCACCAGTAAATCCAATGGTTGGAAAGGATCAATGGTGTTTGGTCATTCAATCAATTCAGGGCTGAAGGTGCTTAGGTGACCATATGAACATTTTGATGTACAGAAAATTAATCTCTGGAGTCTCAATAAATGTGAACTATTAATTCAAAATTTACATCTCTTGAAGCAACAACTTTGCCTCCATTTGCAAGGCAGGATCACGAAGCCACTCTCGGATAGGAACATTTGTATATTGCATATTTAGAAGAAACACCCAAAGGTAATAAATACAGGTTTACCCTGCATCATAATAAAAAAACTATGGCTCAGGGTGATGTGTATTTCTGTAATGAGGGGGGTGCGGACTAAGGATACGATTATCAAGGTGTGCAGAATTATTAGGCAGCTTGTTTTCCTCAGACAAAATGGGCTAAAAAAAGAGATTTAACTGACTGAAAAGTCTTACAGAGGGATGTAGCACTCTTAAAATTGCTAAGATATTGAGGTGCGATCACAAAACCAGCAAAAGTTTTGTTGCCAATAGTCAACAGGGACACAAAAAACATGGTGAGAAAAATAAGACTCACATTAACTACCAAATATTTGAGAAGAATCAAACATGAAGGGACAAAGAAGAAATTGTCCTCCAGTGCTGTCATATTCCAGATCTGCAACCTCCCTGGAGGACCAGAAGTACAAGGTGCTCAGAGACATAACCAAGGTGAGGAGGCCGAAACCCAGCCGCCACTGAACAAGACACAGAAATGGAAACATCTAGACTTGGCCAAGAAATATCTGAAGACAGATTGTTCAGATTGTCCCCTTTCTTATAAGTGTCTAGTAGTGATGAGCGAGCACTAAAATGCTCGGGTACTCGTTGCTCGGGTCAAGCACATTGGAATACTCGGGTGCTCGACCTGAGCAACGAGCCCAATGTAAGTCTATGGGAATCTCGAGCATTTTTCAGGCGGCTCCTCCCTTCGGTCTGCAGAGGGCCTAAAAATTGCCCAAATCGATGGGAACAGAGCTCAAGTAACATGGGAACAGCATGGGGAAGACCCCTGGAAGCATCTCTGACTCTCATATCACTGCTGTCAACAACAATGTCAGAGTATTATGCCACTTTTACGGACTCATAAACATACAAAAACGAAACCAAAATGGATTTTCCTGAGAAATATGTTAAGGAACATCCTTTCCAGGGTAATGACTTGTATATAAGGCAAAATAAGTAACCAAAAATACTCCTCCACACCTTGGGCTATGTTCACACGTAGCAGTTTTGATGCTTTTTTGCACTTTTGCATTGCTTTCAACCAAGACAAATGCATTCACCAGGAAATGTCATTTTAACATTTTACAACCTTATCTGGCCATGTGGTGTGTGACACATCATCAGACACATGCATACAGTGCTGAAAAGACATGGGAACAGCATGGGGAAGACCTCTGGAAGCATTTCTGACTCCCAGGTCACTGCCTAAAAGTGTGCCCATCATAAGTGTTCCTTGGCGCATGCGTAGATGCCTCCCGCCATGCACCTGTCGTTGCAGACTTGCAACAATCACCGTCCACGTCCTTGTTCCAGTGCAGCGTTCAGTTGTCCCTACACCATTCCTTGGAATGCAAGCGCAAGTATGCAGCCAGCCACCCACCAACCCACAGGCTGCAATACTATACTGCCAAATTTTTGACAGCTGTTTGCACAGGAAATGTGGCCTTTTAGGCTCGTGGAGGCGGAAACTTTTCATAAGCAAATGCCGGCGGCGGCCGGGTGTCCTTACTCGGTCCCCAACCACCACTGTTTCTCCCGGTGTCGTCTCCGCCTTCCACAATCACGGGTCCCACAACATTACCCGTGCCCTCCTCAGTGCACTTACTGGGAAGGACCGCCTAACCACAAACACGTGGACAGGTGAATGTGGCCAGGGACGGTACAGAGCCAGTCCACAGCTTTTTTTGCTGAGTTGTATTTCACCACAGCCATATTCTTTAGCTCGGTGAAAAGACTGACATAAAAGGAAACCGTATCTACTCTGGGTGTCATTTCTCCCAGGAAGTCCTCTGAAGCAGCTTTTGCAGAAGGAATGGCAGCCCATCTAACATCAACTAGCACTTCTCGGTGGTGCTTTGACACACAAACATCTTTCTTTGCGCATTTAATTTCAGGACTACAGAGTTGGGCAATGGCCTGATCTGCAATCCAGTTTAAGAAATAACATGCACAAGCACGTCCAATCCACATTAAAAAAACAGCCATAGAGTGTCCGGGAATCTTCCCCCACACTTTTCTTAGCCAGGGCTGCTTCTCGGCAGGGTTGGACGGACCCACCTGAAAACCGGAGACTCCTCCGGTGGGCCCTGGCTTCTCCTTCAGGAGAGTTCTTAGTGCCGAGGTGAGGCCATGATAATGATAGAGGCCACTATCTGCTTATTTTTCTGTTACTTGGAATGCAAGCGCAAGTATGCAGCCAGCCACCCACCCACAGGCTGCAATACTAAACTGCCAGATTTCTGGGCAGCTGCTTGGACTTGAAATGGAGCCTTTTAGGCTCGTAGAGGCAGAAGCTTTTCACAGCCTCATGCCGGCGGCGTCCGGGCGTCAATACTCGGTCCCCAGCAACCACTATTTCTCCCGGTATCGTCTCCGCCTTCCACAAGCACGGGTCCCACAACATTACCCGTGCCCTTCCCAGTGCACTTACTGGGAAGGACCGCCTGCGCACAAACACGTGGTCAAGTGAATGTGGCCAGGGACGGTATGGAGCCAGTCCACAGCTTCTTTTGCTGAGTTGTATTTCACCATAGCCATATTCTTAAGCTTGGTGAAAGGACTTGGGAAACCATATCTACTCCAGCTGTGATTTCTCCCAGGAAGTCCTCTAAAGCTGCTTTCACTTGAAATGTGGCCTTTTAGGCCCGTGAAGGCGGAAGCTTTTCACAACCTCATGCCTCGTGTCCATACTCTGTCCCCAGTCGTCACTATTTCTCCCGGTGTTGTCTCCGCCTTCTACAAGCGCGGGTCCCTGAACATTACTGCTGGTACTTTTCTGTGGGAATCTGCTTACCTCCTACCAGCCTGGAATATTTCCAGTAAACTATGGTACAACACCATGGTATTAGCACTGTCCCAGTACCAGTAGCGAAGCCTTCCACAATTTCCTTCTCAGGAATTTTATTTGGTAGACTGAGTGGCTGCCCAAATCATTAGTTTCTCACAAAGGAGCTGAAGATAGAGTGGCAGTAGGTGCAAGTTTCCCCAGCCTGTTAGATATCAGAGGGTGAACGGCAGCACATTGGATCAGTGGTTAGCACTGAAGCCTTGCAGCGTTGGGATCCTGGGTTCAAATCCCAGCAAGGACAATATCTGCAAGAATTTTGTATGTTCTCCCCGTGTTTGCGTGGGTTTCCACCTCAGTAAAAAAGCAGCCATAGAGTGTCCGGGAATCTTCCCACACACTTTTTTTTTAGCCAGGACTGCTTCTTGGCAGGGTTGGACGGTCCCACGAAGAATCCTCTGGTGTGCCCTGGCTTCTACATCAGGAGAGTTCATGATAGCGCTAACTTTGCAGCTGCTATGGGGCTCTTGAGCGGGGGAGAAAGGTGAACCCTCAGAATCAAATCCTCTGGTGGGCCCAATGTTTTTCAATCTGAAACAGCTTCTCAGTGGGAGTTGTATTTCATCACAGCCATATTCTTTAGCTCGGTGAAAGGACTGGCATAGAGGGAATCTGTATCTACTCCGGCTGTCATTTCTGCGTCACCAGGTTCCGCCCATTGTCACACACGACCATGCCTGGCTGTATGTTCAGCGGTGAGAGCAACACATCAAGCTGCTGTGTTACAGCTTTCAACATCTCTACAGCGCTAGGTGGTTTGTCACCTAAGCATTAAGCATGTTATCTTCAGCACAGCCTGTTGCCGCTTGGCCAAGGCAGTGCTGCAGTGCTTTCAGCTTGTGACTGATGTGGTAATTTCAGAGATGGAGGAGGAGGTGCAGGAGCTGAACAATGTGATTACATTGAGGTTACATTGGCGACTTTGTTTTTATACTAAAGAAAGATCCTACTGTTTTGTTTTACGTTATTTTTTAAGGCAAATGCATTTACAGGGAAATGTCATATTTACATTCTACAACCATATCTGGCAATGTGGTGTGTGACACATCATCAGACACATCCTGTTTCATTGATGATGGAGGGACTCTGAATGACACATAGAGCAGGGCCACAGTAATAAGTATGACATGTTCCCATTAGAAAGGAGAGGGTCTGCTATACAGTTATAAGGCATGCAGTGAATCCAACGGCTGACCAAATTTAGGAAAAACCCCACTAACAAATTAAAGACACATAGAGCAGGGCCACAGTAACGACAAATTCCCATTAGAAAGGAGAGAGTCTGCTATACAGTTATAGGGTATGCAGTGAGTCCAACGGCTGACCAAATTTAGGAAAAACCCCACTAAGAAATTAAAGACACAGAGAGCAGGGTCACAGTAATGAGTATGACTTGTTCCCATTAAAAAGGAGAGGGTCTGCTATACTGTTATAGGGTATGCAGTGAGTCCAACGACTGACCAAATTTAGGAAAAACCCAACTAAGAAATTAAAGACACATAGAGCAGGGCCACAGTAACGACAGATTCCCATTAGAAAGGAGAGAGTCTGCTATATAGTTATAGGGTATGCAGTGAGTCCAACGGCTGACCAAATTTAGGAAAAACCACACTAAGAAATTAAAGACACATAGAGCAGAGCCACACTAACAAGTACGACATGTTCCCATTAGAAAGGAAAGGGTCTGCTATACAGTTAATGGGTATGCAATGAGTCCAACGGCTGACCAAATTTAGAAAAACCCCACTAAGAAATTAAAGACACATAGAGCAGGGCCACAGTAGCGACAAATTCCCATTAGAAAGGAGAGAGTCTGCTATACAGTTATAGGGTATGCAGTGAGTCCAACGGCTGACCAAATTTAGGAAAAACCCCACTAAGAAATTAAAGACACATAGAGCAGGGACACAGTAACAAGTACGACATGTTCACATTAGAAAGGAAAGGGTCTGCTGTACAGTTATAGGGTATGCAGTGAGTCCAACGGCTGACCAAATATAGGAAAAACCCCACTAAGAACTTAAAGACACATAGAACAGGGACACAGTAACAAGTACGACATGTTCCCATTATAAAGAAGAGGGTCTGCTATACAGTCATATGGTATGCAATGAGTCCAACGGCTGACCAAATTTAGAAAAACCCCACTAAGAAATTATAGACACATAGAGCAGGGCCACAGTAACGACAAATTCCCATTAGAAAGGAGAGAGTCTGCTATACAGTTATAGGGTATGCAGTGAGTCCAACGGCTGACCAAACTTAGGAAAAACCCCACTAAGAAATCAAAGACACAGAGAGCAGGGCACAGTAACAAGTACGACTTGTTACCATTAGAATGGAGAGGGTCTGCTATACAGTTATAGGGTATGCAGTGAGTCCAACGGCTGACCAAATTTAGGAAAAACCCCACTAAGAAATTAAAGACACATAGAGCAGGGCCACAGTAATGACTAATTCCCATTAGAGAGAATCTGCTATATAGTTATAGGGTATGCAGTGAGTCCATCTGCTGACCAAATTTAGGAAAAACGCAACTAAGAAATTAAAGACACATAGAGCAGGGCCACAGTAACGACAAATTCCCATTAGAAAGGAGAGAGTCTGCTATATAGTTATAGGGTATGCAGTGAGTCCAACGGCTGACCAAATTTAGGAAAACCCCACTAAGAAATTAAAGACACATAGAGCAGGGCCACAGTAACAAGTACGACATGTTCCCATTAGAAAGGAGAGGGTCTGCTATACAGTTATAGGGTATTCAATGAGTCCAACGGCTGACCAAATTTAGAAAAACCCCTCTAAGAAATTTAAGACACATAGAGCAGGGCCACAGTAACGAGTACGACATGTTCCCATTAGAAAAAGAGGGTCTGCTATACAGTTATAGGGTATGCAGTGAGTCTAACAGCTGAACAAATTTGGGAAAAACCCCACTAAGAAATTAAAGACACATACAGCAGGGTCACAGTAACGAGTACGACATGTTCCCCTTAGAAAGGAGAGGGTCTGCTATACAGTTATAGGGTATGCAAGAGTCTAACAGCTGAACAAATTTGGGAAAAACCCCACTAAGAAATTAAAGACACATAGAGCAGGGCCACAGTAACGACAAATTCCCATTAGAAAGGAGAGAGTCTCCCATAGTGTTGGCCTATGCAGTGAATGCAAGGGCTGCCAAAAATTTGGAGGCACTTCAATGCCCCTTGGAAGAGTCGTGGAGGAGGGCCTCATAAAAAAATATTTCCATTAGAAAGGAGCTGGCGTCCTATACTTGTAATGCCCATGCACTAAGTGTATGGGCTGACCAACATTTAGTCCTGGGGGTATACATGAACATACTGTATAAAAAAAAAAATTTTACGGGCATCATAAACACTCTTTAAAAAAATTCTGTGGGTGTTGCATCATGGACCACGGTCACCCTGGTGATATGGTGGTGGAGGATCAGGAGAAGGAGGAGGACAAGAGCAAATAGTGTTGAGTGAGCATGCTCGACACTGCTCGGTACTCGCTCGAGCATCTCACTATTCGGGATGTTCGGCGAGCACCGAGCATTTTCGGGTTACTCGGGCGGGAGCTCGGGTCTCCGCCCTGCATGTTTGGCGCTCTTTACAGAGCCAATGAACATGCAGGGATTGCCAGCCAGTCACTGTTGTGGTCACTGCATTCTGAGTCTTCTATCCTTTGGATTACGAGCTCGGAGAGACTGAGACACAGGACAGGATGTGTGTCAAACAAGCTCTAAACTTTATTACAAAGCATGGGTTTTATATTCACCCTGAAGGCAGAAAACGGATTTACCATATATGGTTTGATTATACAATTTTAGCACACAAAGACTGATTTCTATTCTCGTGCTTGTGTTGAAACATTCAATCGGACGCATTTGATTAGACACATTTAATCAGATACATTCTGATGACTAGCAAGGACGCATTATTGATTCAAGAAGGAACATTCACAGCTGGTGTTTTTTTTTTTTACCTAAAGTAACTTTCAGACTTATACAGCATAGATGGGGTCTTTGAACTTAAGGGGCCTCATCTTCTGCTATAACATTCCATCCTTTGGTTCCTTCATTTATCAGTATGAATCTCTATATTTTCTTTTAGTACAACACTGAATACACATTAGAAAAAGCTTAAAAACCAAATAAACCACAAGACACATTAGCAAAATCTGAATAATAGCTTACACTATACCAGCCACCCACCCACCGATACCTTTAAACCAATTATCAGGATTTAGAAAGGAAAAGGTGTTTGCCCACCAGGAATCCTGATTCTTGAGGTTGGCCTCATCATAAAGCTTCCTCAATTTTACAACGTCCTCTAACTTATGTTTCAGCGTCAATACACTAGGATTGTCTATATAATGACAGCATGCGAGCCCTATTATCTGGCACATCCCTCCTTGTGCTGCTGTTAAATAATCTAGTACAAGGGTATGTTGGTTCGTGACAATAATCAATTGATTCTGTACTGCAAGAGATCCCTTAACTACTTCTAAAATATCCCAAATCTGATCATCAAGATAGTCTGTAGCTTCTACTAATTTATCCCACATTTGTGTCAACATAGGGTATATAAACAATGCACTGAAAAATGTGTTTACCCCTCCCATTTGAACTATATGGGGTCTCCCACTTGGTCTTTCTTTATTGTCTGCTGATTGCTTATGCAGTGTATGTTTTGGGATAGACAAAGGATCTAGCTGGTCTGGAGTAACAATATAAGTTGCGGGTGTCAATCTGGCTAAGGTACAAGTTCCTGTTACTCCTACTGGGAGCCACTTGAAAGCCTTGTCTCCACATACCCAATACATGGATAAGGGGAGATTCCATAATGCTGAATGTTGCAGTATTAGACGGTGAACTAAATCAACAAACTTAGAGACATTTGACATCATACACCACCCAGGCCCTTGACCTATAGGGGAGCAATAGCCAGCATCAGGATTGCCACACGTAGGTGCACCTTTCTGATAACTTGATTACATTACACTGTAGATTGCCAGGTATTTTGGCACAGGTATCACTTGCCCCGTTTTTAAAATAAACATTATTCACCCAATTAGAAGTGTGTAGATATCTTTCCAACAGGGAAGGTTTAAAGGCATCACTGCTTCCTGAAGTGGCATTAAAACTTATTTTCAATCCTTGTTCAGGTATTTTCCCTAGATCAGTAATTTTTGTTTTGTTACGAGGTACCCACTCCCCTCCTTTAAATGCTATATACAACCTGGGAATTATTTGACCCGTCAGGTTCCCTTGCCACCAGGGAAATTTTGTCCATGCTACTACGGGAATCCCAACAGTGGTATTCCACAGTCTCTGTGTGGCATTATTGGCCCAAGTATCTGAACAGTTCACCCAAAAGTTTATCTCTTCCCATGAGACTGGGACGGCGAGAAAGGGTATGCTAGTGGACGTCACAGGGGCATGTGTACATATCCAACAATTAGCAATGGTCTGGTTTTGCTCCTTTAGTCCATCGATTAGAGCAAGATGGTGTTTAATGAATCTATTGTTGTCTCCATCTGTGGTGCTCAACCTAGTCCATGCACCTATGGTTGTAAGTATGCAGGTAAGTATAAACAATATCATCATTCTTTGTCCGCTGGTTCTCCTAGTATCTTTTTGCAATGGGATGCGTGGATCCAGGTCTCTTTTCCCTCTAGCTTAACGGCTGTACTTGTGGTCAGCAGAACTTGAAAGGGTCCGTCAAACCGTGGATCTAGGCTTTTCCTCACGTGTCTTTTTATAACCACCCAGTCTCCAGGTTGCAGCGTATGGCTGCTAGAGTCTTGATCTGGATCTGGAAGAGAACTGAAGACATTATCATGTATTTGCTTAATCTTTTTGTGTAAAGCCCTCACGTAGGAACTTAGCACATGGTTATTCATTTCTAATGCTTGCGGATAGAAACACCCTAGGCTGGGTACGTTGCCAAACAATATCTCATATGGAGAGAGTCCAGTCTTTCTATTAGGCGTGTATCTTACTGAAAACAGAGCAAGCGGTAAACAATCCAGCCATGGTCTTCCTGTCTCAGCCATGGCTTTCTGAATTTTTTATTTCAATGTCCCATTCAGTCTTTCCACTTTACCACTACTTTGCGGGTGATATGGGGTGTGGAATGCTTGTTGAATTCCTAGAGCTGACATGACTTCATTCATTATTTCACCTGTGAAGTGTGTACCTCTGTCACTCTCAATTACTTCTGGTACCCCATACCTGCAGACCACCTCCGCAGGCAGTTTCTTTGCGGTTGCCGCAGCCGTGGCTTCGGCAATCGGGAAAGCCTCTGGCCATCCTGAGAACAAATCAATACAGACCAACACATATTCCCATGATCCTGACTTTGGCAGCTGAATATAATCAATTTGCAGTCTCTGGAATGGATTTGCCAAATCGACCACTGAAAAACAAAGAGAGTTAGAAGGTATCTGTGACTGAAGAGTATGCGGGTTGGGCACAACTGGTGTTAGAAGTTCTGTGGCTTTGTTAACCAACCAGAGGTCATGGACCATTCTATATGCGGCTGGTTGTCCTGGCACGCTCTTTTTCTTTACGGGAAACAGGGGAGTGTTGCAAGGGGACTGGGTTTTGACTAGGACTCCCCTCTGTAGTAATTTTTGGACTTGCTGGGCTATGGCATTCTCCTGAGCCGAGCTAAGGGGATACTGCTTCAGTTGAGGCAAGATTGCTCCTGGTTTTAATTTTACCATTACTGGTTGAACTCTTAACCTACCAACATCTGTTTTGTCTGAGGCCCAAAAATCATGTGGTACAGCATGCTCCAATATCGGGGGAAACTCATTTGTCTCTTCTATGCTGGCAATATCTAGTGACATAATTTTGCAAAGGCTACTTGGTTTTAAACCTGGGGTCATGGTGACAGTGCCATCGGGATGATACTCAATATGTGCTTGTAATTTGGACAACACATCATTTCCCAATAGATTACATTGGCCTTGGGGCGATACCATGAGCTGGCTATGTACAGTAGCTCCTTGAATTTGCAGGGGAATTCTCTTAGTGACAGGGAGCAGGATAGACGGGGAATTGAAGGGGGTGGCAATGACATGATGTGAAAAATCAGTGTCAGTGTATGGCCAATCACCTTGCGTAATTACTGAATTGTCGGCCCCCGTATCTACTTGGAAATCGATTTCATGTCCCCCTGGTAGGTTCACCTGCACTATACAACTGAGAGTTGGGGGTAAGGAGATGAGGGGGTTCATGTGCAAGCCACCCTCATCCTGTGGGGGCGTTGTTTGGTTGGCTGGAGGACCCGTACTCTGAGCATTTGGATACGGGTTGGTGCTACAGTCCTTTCTAAAATGTCCTGGCTTTTTACATCCATAACACAGTTTCTGTCCTCCTCCTTCAGTCCGTCCTCTGCCTCTGTTCTTTCTGGGGGTCGTCTCTGCTATATGTATTCTGGCAGCTCTCTTTGCCTGCGCTATGTCATGCTGTGCCCCCTGAGCTATTCTAGCTAAGTCTTCTGCCTTCACTGATCTCCAGTCTGGTCTACTTGCTTTTACCTTCTCTGCAATCTCCTTCTTTAGTCCATTCATGAAAGCACTTGCTAATACCCTCTCACTAGTCTTATTTCCGGGGTTGAACCCCATTTCTGACCAGGTTTTCTTTAATGCATAGAAATAATCCTTAGGATCTTCCTCCTTCCCCTGCACTCTATCTTCTAGTGTAACTTGCTTTTCTGCTTGCCTATCTTTACATGCTTTTACCAACGCTTTTACGTACAGAACCCCGGCTGTTGCATCATTAGCCTCCGCTACATCAGGGCCCGTTCTATTGTCATATTGTTTATAAGTTTCGTCCGTCAGTCTGTCATACCGAGCTTCATCTGCCAATTTCCCCTTAATTACCCCTTGCAGATCAATTCTAGTGGCATGGTATTATCCTGTATGGTGGTGATCATTCTAGCGAAACCCATAGGGGACTGGGATGGGTCTGGCAGCTGGGAGATCAGTGCCAACTGCTCTGAAGGACTCCATGGTCTATACATTAACATTGTGCGAGCATTCTGACCTGGAACAACTGCATCCCCCCCCCGCTGCTGCTGCTGCTGCTGCTCCCGGTGCTCCTCGCACAACTACCGTCCTCATTGGGAAAAGACTAGCTGGGTGGGGTCTCGGTCCTGCACATGCCACACAGATGTCTACTGTCAAGGGGTTCTGCTGTCCACATCTGGGGCAAACCCAACAATTGGGTTCCTGAGAATTCTGGTACTGAGGTGAGGGTGAGCTGGGTGACGTCGGGAGCGGACAGGGAGAAAAATCTGTCACTCCGGTTTTTGTCAGTCTGTAACGTCCGTCTCCTAATTCTTCAATTTTTCCTTTAAAATGAGCACATGCATTCATCCATACATCCACTGTCTTCAACAGACCCTTATCTTTCAGCCATCCATGATAGCAGTTAAAGAAGGATTTCCATTTCTCTCCATTCATCTCTCCATTCTCCTCTCCATTCTCATTCATTCCCGCTTTACATAATATTTTGTCAATTCCAATCAGTGCCTGTTTCCCTTCTCTGCGTACCACTAACTCTTTGGCTATAATGCCTTCCTTGGCATTTTGGTTCCCCATTTTTTTTTGGGTTCTCCTCACTTAGAGTAGACTCCTCAGTCACTTAGACAATGGTCACTTAGACAATGGGCCACAAAGGTTTCTGAACCATTCCACTACTAGCCTTCCAGGACTTATACGCCGACCAGAAAAACAGACCAAAAACACCAATCCCGATACACACCCACAACACAATCATCGGATCCATACTTTCATTCTTAAATTCTCCAAAGGATAGAAGGCAGGACTGTCAATTTATCTTACATTTATGCTTACAGTGATATAAAGAGCCCTGACACACATCACCATCAATGAGTTTAACCGACAAACAAACAAATTCTTACCTTATCACTCCTAAACACTTTTTGCATAATAATTTGGAACACAGTGTACATGTGCTTTTCCACAAAACACCAGTGGTTCACGTAGTGAATCTTACAGTTCTAACTTGCCAACCGTGGTCTGTATGGAGTTGTTCAATAAAGGGCAAAAAATTAAGATAACATAGATGGGAGAGGTCTCTATGAATAGGAATTCCTAAGTATTTGATACCCTGTGAGGGCCAGGCAAAGGGAAAGTTGGACTGGATGGAATCCTATATGGATTTGGGGAGGGAGACATCGAGGGCCTCAGACTTCGCTGCATTGATTTTAAAATTTGACCATGTAACAAAGTGATCTATTTCAGCCATAACAGCATGGATGGATATATGTGATTGAGTGATATATACTAGGACATCATCAGCAAATGCAGAGCACTTGTACTCGGTGCCTCCCACCTCAATCCACCTAATATTGGGGTTATGGCGAATTGATGAGAGCAGGTGCTCCGTCACTAGGATGTATAAGAGAGGGGACAGAGGACATCCCTGCCTTGTCCCATTGGTGATTATGAAAGGTGATGAAAATGTTCTGATGCGCCCCCTGGGCCTTGGGACACCCGGAGCCGGACCCTTTTTGGTGGATGCTGGTGGTTGTAGTCTCCGTGGCGGCGACCCGGTTCCGTGGCTCAGGGCGGTCAAACCAGTGGCGGAACTATATATGTGGTTTTGATGTTTAAATATCCGACTACGCCACCCGTGGATTGCGGTCAGAGTGAACCGCCGCTGCAGGGCAGACCGCTGAGGCTGGTGTTGTGGGTGCAGCAGAGCGTAGTATAACTCCACACGGGAGGAGTATAGCCTCAGGGCAGTGTATGCGGAGGATGGGGGTGATGGTGCAGGGCAGCAGCAGTAGCGACACGGAGTCAGTGATGCAGTCCAGGGCCTTTACTCACAGTTCTTATTATCCAGACCACTTCTGCAGGTAACGGCTGCCCACGTCGTACTGTGCTCACCAGGTGAGGGGCTCAGACAACTCTCATAACTTTGGAGCACTTCACATGACCCCTTTTGTGTGTCCTTTGTCTGGCCTTTCTTACCAACGCTTCTGTCCGGCTGCCTCGGGCCTCCTCTTGGTAAACTTGGCGCCAGTTTCCCTGACCCTATGTGGTGCCTTCTTAGCGGGTGTAGCGAGGGGCTACGCCACATAAAATGTCACAGCCTCCGGTTTCTAGCTGAGGGTCGTTTCCCGCCTCCACTGGTTTCGGGGACCGGTCTCCCCCTTTGGCCTGACCCCTCCACGCAGGTGGATTCGGGCGTGCGGTGGCGACTCGCCCGTCCGCACCCCTAGGATCCCTTCGTTCCTCGTTCCTGGAGCCTTCTCCGCTCCTCTTCCTTCCTTCTCCCTCTTCCAGGCCTGGGCCTCTGTTCCTAGGCCCTCCTCCGGAGCAGAGCTCATGCAGAGCCCCTGCTCCCTGTCACTTCTGCTCAGACTTCTCTGCACTGAACGAAGATGGTGCCCACCTTTTATACTCCCTTCTCAATGCACCCAGGAACTGCTTCCTCCCTGCTCCTGCACTACAGGGTTCCCCTTCCTCGGTGTTCCCTCCCCCCACTCCAGCCAGGGACAGGGACTGTCGTGCCCATCTCAGGGGCATATTGGAATGCTTTCTCAGCATCCAACGAGAGTATCTAATTACAAATTTTTAACTGCATCTAGCCCAGGAAATACTTTGTGCCTAGTAGCAGTGTCTGCTAGTCAGCGGATTATCCCAGCTGTTAAGCAAGCTACACCACCTGTAGTTTGGACACTTAATTTTTTCAAAGGAAATGGTTCGGGACCCCGGGATACTCAGTGAAGAGCATCAGGAGGCACCCCAAGTCATAGGGGCTGGGACTGGCGGTAGGACGCCTTGCGGTGGACCGCCGAGCTCGATCGTTATAAAAGCTTTTTAACTGCAGTAGCTTTAGTGGACGCTACTGGAGCTGGAATTACGCGGCTGCTGGCATGAGACTTGCCCTCCAATAGATCCTTGTAAAAGGATTTAAAGTGTATTCATTCAAATTAGAGAGACTATTTAAATTAAAAAGCTTAGACCTGCCTCCACCACAGGGGGGCTCGCTCGACCCACCAGCGGACAGGCACCAGTATTGGGAGAGGGGGGCTGGCCGTCAGGGTCCACTGCGTCTCTGGCACAAACCCGGCGACACAGAGGTCGCACGGGCAGGAACGGACTGGCCGTGTCGGCTTTTCACTTTTTTGATTTTAGAAGGACATGACATGCTTATATCTGTGTCTCCCCCTCCTTTTACTCCTCCACCTCTTTTCTTTTCGCATGACTATATGTACTTGTCACTTTTCCATGTGTTAGTTGTGTCTTCTGAGCAGTTTGTCAGCTTTTGGACACCTTTGAAGGTGTTTTCTATGTGTTTCTATGTGTTTTTGTTTGCCTGCCATTGGTTTTAACGGTGTTCGAAGGTGTTCGACGAACAGTTCGGCGAACATACGGGTGTTCGACGAACCGAACCGAACTCGAACACTACGGGGATGGCTCAACACTACTGTGGAGCTTTACTCCTCCGCTCCCCTCAAGGCCTTCTTAGGTAGGAACCTTGACCGGGTAGAGACAGCGGTTAACTCTAACCCGCTCCTCGTCTCAAGGCCAGAGTACGAGGACCGTGTATCTTCAACAAGCTGCAGGTTCCAGCAGAAAGCCACTATCAGCGAGGAAGATCACAATCAAAGACCGTGAACCTAAGATGGCCATGTATTAAATACTAGATGGTGGCCCGATTCTAATGCATCGAGTATTCTAGAATATGCATGCGGCTGACCGGGCGCGACTAAGCAGCGAAGCAGTGTTTAAATGGGTTGTGCACTACTTTTAATTAACTTCACAATGTATCCCCTCGGTGCCCCTAATGAATTTTGTCATTACGTCATGTTGTCAATCCTGCTTGTGACAACATCGCTGACGACACACAGCCAGCACGTAATTCTCCCGCCTGCAGCCAGCTGTTGCTTCCGCTTACATCACGACTATTTGTGGCTGCAGCCAGGTTTCTGCTGTTCCGCGCACCACAGTGAATGACGGGCTGTGGCCGGGGTTATCCCCCATCGTGTCACATCCAGCATCCACAGCGCGGTCTGTCAATGTGGTTTGTATGGCTCCGTCATTCCTCTAATCCTGGTTTGTATGGCTGACTTATTTTGGATTGTACGCCTTCCTCATCTTAGCTTGTATGGCCTCCTTATCCTGGTTTTGTATGACCTACTCATTCTCCCATCTCCACAGCACAGTTAAAAAACTAAGCCCTAATCCTCCCCTTGTTTCCTTTTCTCTGCTCCAGCGCTGTCTGTCCTGTTTTCAGCAGCTCCTCGCAGGATCGGAGGCGCAGCACGCGCTCTCAGATACTGCTGTGATTAGCTGCTGTCTGTAGATTCGCTGCTTTCCACGCCGGGACTAAGTGCGTGGAGAGGCACAAATCTGCATTCACTTTAGTAGCACATGCTGCAGATGTCGCTATGAAGATTTAAGAATAATACAAGGAATACACAAAATAATACTTTATTATTAACTATTATTGGTTATAGAACTTAATACAACTGAACAAAATTATTAAACAGATGATCAAAATATATAAACTATTCCATGAATATGTAACAATATTTTACAATAAATCATCGGACAAAAGAAGTAAGACCCTAGAATATATTTCGTAACAATATCAACCTAAAATATTTTTGTACTCAAGATTTTTGGTGAATACTTATGGACTATCTGTAAGCAACTTTCCTTGTAAATGGGTATCCAAAACTTGCACCTTGACATTGGATCTCATTTTAACTCTTGAAAATGCAACATAGAGTTGTCCATGACCAAAAACGGGCTCCGGTAAATATATGCCAACACGGTGTAGAGTTTGACCTTGTGACTTGTTTATTGTCATGGCAAATGCTGGTTTTACTGGAAACTGTCGACGTCGAAGCCTAAATGGAAGACCGGTGTCTGAAGGACATAAATCAATGCGTGGAATGAACACTTCCTCTCCTTTTGCAGATCCAGTGATCACTGTTGCTTGAATTATGTGGGAATGGAGTCCAGGAACAATAAGGCGAGTTCCATTACATAGACCATTTCTTGTATTTAGATTCCGCAGCAATATTACGATTGCTCCAACTTTAAGTTGTAGTCCGTGGGATGGCATTCCTGATGGCGTAACACTATTTAAAAATTCAACTGGATAATGCTCTCGTTCATCTTCATTGTCGACATCCACCGAATCATCACTTTTGTACAATTTATACTCTCCAGGCATTCTATCCATCACACATGAATTTAGCAGAGCTACGTCATCGTTCTTGGGACAGAGAATTGCATAGGAAGAGGCCCTCTCAACACTGCTTGGTCGTTCACATCTATTTCAACGCGTTGTCCAAAAACATCACTTACGATGCAGTCAGTGCACAACATGTCTTCTGGTATTTCAATAATGTCTTCTCCAAGGTTATATTTATTGCTAAGTTCACCATTACCAAGTTTAAGAAGCCAGTTGCTGTACTCTGGGTCAGAAGATCGCATGTTGTTAATTAATTGGAGTTTATTAAACTCTTTCCAAAGGTCTGACATTTTTAAGGTTGACTCGATAATATTTGTTCTTGTTCCATTTGGTACAACTGGAAGGCATTGCCTAAAATCTCCGCCAAGGACAAAAATTTCATTTTTTCTGCAATATTTGTAGTCATAACTTCATGCAGAAGTCTGTCAATTAAGCTCAAAGCATATTTGGGTGCCATGGTGCACTCATCAAGTATGAAAAGATTTGCACTGTTTAACTGTTTTCCTGCAAATGTGTCTTGTTTGATTCTGGAAACGGAGATTTCATTGACTGGAACTGGTATCCCAAAGAGTGAATGCATAGTGCGAACTCCTCTTAAAAGGTTTACTGCAATACCTGTTGTAGCCGATGGCAATACGACTTTTCCCAACCCTCTAACGTGATGCATTAAAACTTCATAGAGGTATGTTTTACCGCTGCCTCCAGGACGTTTTTGGCGTTGGATCGGCTTGGTTTTCTAAAGCGCTCACAATAGTGTCATATGCAATCCGTTGTTGTTGATTTAAGGATTTTTTCTTCTCTGTTGCCAACAATAATTCATAAGCTTCATCATACTCTTGAATTTGTGCAACTTGACTTGCAGGCTGTGGCAAAATAAAGTCTGAAAACGTTTTTCCATGCAGTAGTAGGACATTTTGGACATCTTGCATGGCTTAAGATTCGCAATTTTGACAATTTCCACTTTTGTTGTGAAGACGTAAGCAGTAATCTTCAATTATATGTTCTTTGAAATTTGTCCAAAGTTGAGCTGGATTTGTAGGCGGTCCAAAGACAGAAATGTAGGCGAACAATTCACGAAGTTTCTTAGGCATATGTAGGGTAACTGCGTCTTCTAAAGTAAGTGTCCACATAGTATCATCCAATAGAAGTCCTAAAGCCAAAGCTGCAGCTTTAAATGTATCGTGCAATACTCCATTAACTGTTTTCAAATCTTCGTAACTTCTAGCTCCTTTGACATGCAGTAGTAACAGCCGAAGGCAATATCTTTCTTGATCATTGACACTAACAGTATACATGCGTCCAATTATTCTGCTAAGTCCTCGTTTTCTTGGCTTCCAAGTTTTATTCCAAACGTAATGCTCTGGAATCTCTCGATACAAATACTGCCTTGCGTTTTCGTCACGTTGGTTCAGCAAAAACCATTCCATTAATGTTGACGTTGTGCTTAAATTTTTTGAGAAATCTTCGACTTGAGCATTTTCAAAGAAATAAAGCTGCTGTTGATTTGGTAAATGAATAGCTAAACGTATAATGGCATGGGACTGTGAATGCAAGGGAAACGCAAATATTCTCCAAGCAGCTTCTGGATCACTGACATATTTTGAGTCAACAAACCGTGATGATTCATCGTGATTGACTGTTTTTTGTTGTATTTCGACGTTAGCTTTGTCATGCCCCTTGTAGATGTACTTGAAAAGATATTTAACACTTTTTATTGAAGCGCCGATTTCAACGTTGATGTGACAGTTGTAGCTTTTTAATAAGTACGGGTTGTATGGAACTATCCATGAGTTATTTATAATCTTTTTGTTGTGTACAATGTTATCAATCAGTTGTCTCCGGTAGGATGGGTAGCCGTCCAAATCTTTAACAGTGTGCTGTTTCAACTGCTTTGGAAACCCTTTTGTACACTTTCCGTTTTCCATGCATGGACTTTTTGGATTTGCTACACCGCATGGGCCATGAACCATATTACAGATTACAATATTATACAATTCAGGATACTTTTCTTGGTTAGGAATTTCAGCCCACACTGTGTTGTCAATTTCGTCCTCCGTGCGAAACTTGGAATCCGCGTCTAAAATAATTAGTTTATGCGCATGTTGGAGACCTCGTTTCTGAAACTCTATGACGTGTACCATTGCTACGACTGTTCCAAAAAGCCTATT
This sequence comes from Phyllobates terribilis, assembly GCF_046119375.1. Lineage (NCBI taxonomy): Eukaryota > Metazoa > Chordata > Amphibia > Anura > Dendrobatidae > Phyllobates > Phyllobates terribilis. Next base: position 1,064,893 of record NW_027363295.1, read on the forward strand.
TTTGATGTCTTTAACAAGACTGCTGAGTTTTAGTCGAAATACGTGTGCAACTAAGTCCGGCCTGTGTTCAACTTGCTGCCAGGGTTGTAGATTTTCTGCTATTTCCGGCCATTTAGGATTACAGGTCATTGTTAAAAAAAAATGTCAGGTCTTCCATACTTTGTTACTATTGCCATTGCATCTTGATAACGCTGTTGCATGTTGCGGGGGCTACCTTCAAAGGACGACGGGAGAATTACTGTTTTTCCAATTGGAATTCCTTTTTGAATGGATTGTTTTTGCAAATGTTCTTGAAGAACGCAGTAGTCTTCAACTTTAAGTTGTTTTTGGTTCATTCGTATGAAATTGAGCCGATTAGCTTAAATTTTAACGTATGCGTCGACTAAGTACTGTTGTGTCAGTTTCCCACCGTTTAAAATAGGATTGTAGTAATTTTGCACAGACAGAAGAAAACTGTAGTACTGTAGTTGTGTAATTCTTCTTGAAGTTCCTTGCTGGTGTAGGTTTTCATGCCACCCTTGATCAGCGCTTTGAAAGAATAGCGGATACAGAAGAGCATCAAGGTTGCTGTGCAAAATGCTAATACGTTGTGTTTTAGGAACGAAAGGGTTGTTTTTGTCTGGCTTAAGATGGACTAATATATCTCTTTGAAAAGGAGGCTCTCCTTCATCGTTTTGAAAAACAACTGCGACCTCACTTACACGTGGTTTGTTGTAACATCGGGGATCTTGTTGACGTTCTTGTTTAATGGCCATGATAATAGAAGGCATTTCCGTCCCATTTTGTATAGCTCTCTGTTCCTCCTCAGCTTCAACGTCTTTTAGCATGCGATATGCGGCAGCAAATGGGCTGATTGTTTGTAAATGTGCGGCAATTAGGTTCATCAGTTCTGCATTACACTTTTCATTTTCTTTTCGGTTCATCCTTTGTTCTGTAGCCTCATTTGGATCAAAGATGTATAATTGTGCAAATGTTGGTGGTTGTCCTAGTTCTGGGTGAAGTGTTCCAGTGCGGTGGTAGATCTGGCCATGAATTTTAAAACAATTCAGTCCTAATCCAGGGGGCGGTGCAATGTTGGCACCAAATGAAGCAAACGCATGAGAACTGTTGATACTTCTGATATTTTCCATAAAATTTATACTGTGTTCATGCGTTCCTTTCATCAACTGCTCAAAGAGATCTGAGTAGTGACGTCTTGGTAGCATCAATTTTCCTTTTTGGTAGCATTGAGTAAACTGATTGTCAGATGGTTTTTCCTCTATGAAATTCAGAGAGTCACATTTTGAACAAACTACATTCATCTTCCCACAGTAGCGTTGAATAATTATAGTTTCATTGTCTGTTAAGTAACGTGCAAGTTTTTGAATGTTCTGCTGGGTTTGCCTTAGTTGGTAGAGCATTCTTTTTTGATAAATTTGTCGATCGTGTTGTTCTCGGTTTGTCCTAGATTCTGGAGATTCATGAAGCCGACATTGTCTATGGGATTCCGCATCGTGTTCCTGTCTAGCCGCAGTGTGTTGCGGTGTTTCCCGTTCCCGACGTTGTCTGTGAGATTCCGCATCCTGGGCATGTCTGGCGCCAGTGTGTTGTGTTGTCTCTTGCTCCCGACGTTGTCTGTGACATTCCGCATCCTGGGCTTGTCTGGCGACAGTGTGTTGTGGTGTCTCCTGTTTCCGACGTTTTCTGTGAGCTTCCGCATCCTGGGCTTGTCTGGCGGCAGTGTGTTGCGGTGTCTCCTGTTCCCGGTGTTTTTGGTGAGCTTCCACATCCTGGGCTTGTCTGGCGGCAGTGTGTTGCGGTGTCTCCTGTTCCCGGCGTTTTTGGTGAGCTTCGGCATCGTGGGCTTGTCTGGCGGCATTGTGTTGCGGTGTCTCCTGTTCCCGGTGTTTTTGGTGAGCTTCCGCATCCTGGGCTTGTCTGGCGGCAGTGTGTTGCGGTGTCTCCTGTTCCCTGCGTTTTTGGTGAGATTCCGCGTCCTGGGCTTGTCTGGCGGCAGTGTGTTGCGGTGTCTCCTGTTCCCGGCATTTTTGGTGAGCTTCCGTATCCTTAGCTTGTCTGGCGGCAGTGTGTTGCGGTGTCTCCCGTTTCCAACATTGTCTGTGAGATTCCGCATCCTGGGCTTGTCTGGCGGCAGTATGTTGTGGTGTCTGTTGCTCTCGACGTTGTCGTTGTCTTGCTGCTTCTGCTGCTTTTCTGTCTTCCTCCGTGGCGTATTTTCGCTTACGACCCATTATAAAACAGGAAGTGTAAAGAAGTATCTCTTTAGCGCGCTGTCACTGGCAGAACGTGTTCAGTAAACCTGAAAGAAGTCCCTCGCACAGTGTGACTGAAGTCCCTCGCACAGTGTGACTGAAGTCCCTCGCACAGTGTGACTGAAGTCCCTCGCACAGTGTGACTGAAGTCCCTCGCACAGTGTGACTGAAGTCCCTCGCACAGTGTGACTGAAGTCCCTCGCACAGTGTGAGTGAGAAAACCTGCTCAGTACGTTATGAGCAGTTTGTGAGTCACATGACCACATGGGCGGAGTTAGCCCTGCTATCTCCCGAAGGTGGCGTAGCTATTTGAAATGTTGCGGTAATTGGCCGGAGAGCGTGTTTAAAATTGGCGCGAAAATCTGTGATTGGTTGCGGGCGGCGTCCGCGACCAATCATAGAAGCGGGTTTTAAATCTCGCGTGCCATGTTACTAAGGAGCGGACAGCGAATTTCTGGTCGCGCCCTCCTGCCGCGACCAATCAGCGTATCGTATTGGTGAGGACCAGGGAGCGGCTGCCTGTGCGGTTACTTCTGCTGCGAACAGTCGCTCATGTCCCGGCTTCTTGGAGTGGAAGTATCCCGACCCGCAGCGGCGCTCCCCGTTCCTCCCTTCACACCCTAGCCGCATGGATGTCAGCGCCGCTCCCCAGTCCTCCCTTCCGCATGGATATCAGCGTCGCTACCTGTGCGGATACTTCCGTTGCGAGATGCCGTAACATGAGCGACTGCTCGCAGCAGAAGTATCCCGACCTGCAGCGCCGCTCCCCGGTCCTCCCTTCACACCCTAGCCGCTGATCTCCCGACAGTAGCCGCATGGTGTTACTAAGGACCGGACATTTGTGTCAAAAATCTCTGATTGGTCGCGAGCGCTGCCCGCGACCAATCACCGATTTGGGCGCCACATTTAAATAGCGGCCGCGACCAAACACAGATCTTGCAGAGAAATTTAAACACCGCTGTGCTGATTGGTCGCCGACGCTGCCCGCGACCAATCACCGATTTGGGCGCCACATTTAAATAGCGGCCGCGACCAAACACAGATCTTGCAGAGAAATTTAAACACTGCTGTGCTGATTGTTCGCGGACGCTGCCCGCGACCAATCACCGATTTGGGCGCCACATTTAAATAGCGGCCGCGACCAATCACAGATCTTGCAGAGAAATTTAAACACTGCTGTGCTGATTGTTTGCGGACGCTGCCCGCGACCAATCACCGATTTGGGCGCCACATTTAAATAGCGGCCGCGACCAATCACAGATCTTGCAGAGAAATTTAAACACTGCTGTGCTGATTGTTTGCGGACGCTGCCCGCGACCAATCACCGATTTGGGTGCCACATTTAAATAGCGGCCGCGACCAATCACAGATCTTGCAGAGAAATTTAAACACTGCGGGCAGCGTTGGCAACCAATCAGCACAGCAGTGTTTAACTTTAGCGGCAAGATCAGTGATTGATCGCGGCCGAAGACCAATCATCGAATCGTATTGGTGAGGACCGGGGAGCGTCGCTGCCTGTGCGGCTACTTCCGCTCCGAGAACCCGGGACATGAGCGACTGCTCGCAGCAGAAGTATCCCGACCTGCAGCGCCGCTCCCCGGTCCTCCCTTCCGCATGGAGGTCAGCGGCGCCGGCGGTTGGGGTCCTTCTGCTGCTACCGGCCGGGAGATGAGCGCCTCGCGCCGGTCATCTCCCGGCTGCATCTCCGTCCCGCAGATGAGCCGCTAACGGCCGCCATCTTTTTTCAGAAATCCCGCGGCGCTGATTGGCCGCTGCCAGACCAATGAGCGACGCGGGATTTCCAGGACAGACAGAAAGACAGACAGACAGACAGACAGACGGGATAAGACGATTATATATATATATATATATATATAGATGTATCAGTAAGTGTAACCTAAAAGTGTGTCCTCCACCCTCACCCACTACATGGTTCCCCCTATCTTTGGTCCCCCCCCATCTCCTTTATCCCGGCTGGGGCAGCACCCTGGTGCATATAAGCCCCCCACAGGACAGGAGTGGTGTAGTGTTGAGTTCTGAGGCTGGGTCCCGTGTGGTGCTCCATCCTTACCTCGGAGAGGAGATACCACACCTCGGTCTGAGGTGCAGTACCCATGTGGCGACTGAACCCTCAGGGGCGCCACAGTTCCAACCGATTCATATAGAAACTACACTTTTAGATATCTGCCTAATTGTTTCTAAGCATGGCTTTGAAAGAAGGGGCATGGCTTTGAATTAAGGGGCATGGCTCTGAAGGAAGGGGCATTGCTTTGAAAGAAGGGGCATTGCTTTGAAAGAAGGGGCATGGCTTTGAAGAAGGGGCATGGCTTTGAAAGAAGGGGCATTGCTTTGAAAGAAGCGGCATGGCTTTGAGGAAGGGGCATGGCTTTGAAAGAAGGGGCATTGCTTTGAAAGAAGGGGCATGACTTTGAAGAAGGGGCATGGCTTTGAAGAATGGGCATGGCTTTGAAAGAAGGGGCATGGCTTTGAAAGAAGGGGCATGGCTTTGAAAGAAGGGACATTGCTTTGAAAGAAGGGGCATGGCTTTGAAGAAGGGGCATGGCTTTGAAAGAAGGGGCATGCCTTTGAGGAAGGGGCATGGCTTTGAAAGAAGGGGCATTGCTTTGAAAGAAGGGGCATGACTTTGAAGAAGGGGCATGGCTTTGAAAGAAGGGGCATGGCTTTGAAAGAAGGGGCATGGCTTTGAAAGAAGGGGCATGGCTTTGAAAGAAGGGGCATGGCTTTGAAAGAAGGGGCATGGCTTTGAAGAAGGGGCATGGCTTTGAAAGAAGGGGCATTGCTTTGAAAGAAGGGGCATGGCTTTGAAAGAAGGGGCATGGCTTTGAAAGAAGGGGCATGGTTTTGAAAGAAGGGGCATTGCTTTGAAAGATGGGCATGGCTTTGACAGAAGGGGCATGGCTTTAAATACCACAGCATGCACTAAATTGTTTGAAAATTGGGGGGCAAAAAAAGTGATGCAAGGCAAGCCAGCAAAAGAGTCTAAAGTATGACACATTTTCTCATTTACATGTCCATATTTAACCACGTACATGGAAAAAATGGTCCTGGTGTCAGCAGTGTTTGTTCCGTGTGTCATCAGTGTTCGGTCTGTGTGTCCGTTTTTCCCATCAATGTTTGACGGATGGATAAATAAATCCTTGAATTACAGAGCTTCTCCTATTCTTTGCCATCCGGGTGCTGAATGTTTTTGCACAGACCCATAGACTTGTATCGGCTCTTTTCATCTGTGATATCGGAAAAAGACAGACAGATGCACAACAATCAGACACAATCCGTGTGGCAGGTATGTTTTACCGGACGCACTGCATAGATTACATAGGAAAGTGTGTCTGGCCTTCTATTAGGTTTTTTTTTAGTTATGGATGACAAATGGACGCTGTACGGATCAAAAATGGCCTTTTTTTCCCCTGAACACAAAGCATTGTGCTTGTGTGAATTTGCTCTTCGGCAGGGAATTGTGCACTGAGCCTATATGAAGGCGTTTTGTGCGCTGCCGCCAAAATGCAACATTCAGTTGGACGCAGCAATATTTTATGTGTGAATACTGTTTAATACAGATTTTAGCATTTCCCTTTTTCTGAAAATGCGTCGGGCCTCATGCAGAAACAAACTTTTTGTCGAAACGGACAGTGATACCCATAACAACCAATCAGAGCTCTTCTTTTATTGTCCTGGTAAAATGAAACGTGGCATCTGGTTGGCTGTCATGGAGAACACTGACACATTCTGAAACTTAGTGCAGATTCTTCCACACTTCATGCCACACGTACAGTGTAAAAACTGATCGTCTGAATGGTCTCTTTACAGGAGCTGTTGCCTATGATGGCACAGAGAGGCATTGCACCAAACATCCATACCTTTTGCAATCTCGCTAGGGCATGCCGTAAAGAAAAAGATGGTTTACAGCTCCTGGAAGACATGGCGGTAATGACATTGCTAGTTTACATAGTTTATTTAGTGTCTTTTTTTTTTACTCCTACTTGATAAAGTCTAGAAAATAATGTCATTTTTAAACTGATTTGCCTTTTTATAGAAAACAAGTGACAAGGATCTTTTTGCATATCTGATCGGTAACTTGTTTTACAGATTTGTGGATTCCATCCAAATATCAATGTATACAGCACATTGATTAATGCGGCCATAAAGAGGTTAGATGACGTCTACTTGACCAATATTCTGCGGGACATGAGGAACAGAAACGTGGCTCCTAATGAAGTGGTGGTCCGTCAGCTGGAGTCTGCAGCACAGTACCCACTAAACTTTGATAAAGTGAGTATATGATCTGATAAAACCAATAATGGAGGCTGGTGAAGAGGAGGGAATTCGCCTCCATATCGGTAAAAATGTGTTGTTTTTTATCAAAATGGAAACTTGTATTCGGTAAAAATACTCCACACCACACGCCATCAACCAAGAAGGCCAATAACTAGTAATAGATTAGAAACAAGCGTTTGAAGACTTTTCCTGTTGTGAACATGATCCTTTAAGTTAAAGGGAACCTGTCACATTGGATAACGCTATTAACCTGCTGATGTAGGGTTAATCTGCAGGGTAATACCATTAGGAAGTGCTTGGCCACTATACTGAATGTGCAGCACATGGGAGTAAATGAACTTTATTCCTCCCGTGAGCCGCCGGCTTTCAGTCATGCAGGGCGTGCCTTTATTCACCACTCCATACAATGTGAGCAGTGGCAGTAAGCACACCCTGGAACTTCCACTGACAGGTGGCTCTGCACTGATGCACTGTAGAGCTAGCTGTCAGTCAAAGGGCTGGGGCGTGCTTACAACCATTGCTTACTGTGTACAGATTGGTGACAAAAGGCACACCTGCATGACTGAAAGCTGGCGACTCACAGGAGGAATAAAGTTAATTTTCTCCCTTGTGCTCATTCTGGGGATGGCAGCCAGTCACCTTCCTAACGCTATTAACCTGGAGATTAGCCCGATGTCTGCAGATAAGTCATGACTAAGGGTGATCTGTCACCTGAAACGCGTTGACGTCGCATTCTTTCTGGCTGTAATGCTGACCTTGTACTCTGTTACGCACTTTGTGTGAAAAAGAGCCTATTCACGGTTCGTTGAGCTGGATTATCTTCATTTTATGATTCCCTTTAAAATGACTAGCAATTTGTATATAACAAAAAATATATAACAGGATGGAGGAATAAAGGGGCTGTCCGAAACGGATGACTTTATTTCGACACCTGCACACTCACTGAATGGATCAGTTACATGTTCAAGGCCCCAAGAGTGACGAAATAATGTTAAAATATCACATTATTTATCCCACAGCTGTGACAAATGCAGAGATTGCCTGTCAAACAGGCAATCTCTGCATGTATCACAGCTGTCTAACAGCCGTGACACTTGCAGGCGCAGCGACATTAAAAGAAATGCTAAGCACACCAAAATACTCGGCGAGCACACGAGCATGCTCACAGAAAGAGTTAATGAAACCTACTCGCTCATCACTAGTACTGACATGAAAGGAGTTAACATATCATTGCTACTGCACTGTGAATGCCGTAACAAGACCAAAGCATTAATGGCAAATTGTGTGTGTTCTTTTTTTCTTTTTTTTTTCATGTTTCACCCCACAACATTTACAGCGCCTTTCCACTGAACCTTTCCGTCAACCTTCCCACATTTTTTCATGTTACACCCATGAACTTAAAGTATTTTATTGGGATTTTATGTGATTTACCAACACTAAGTAGCAAGTATTTGTGAAGTGTAAAGGAATTGATACATGGTTTTAGAATTACTTTTAAAAATATAAATCTGCATATTGTGATGTGCATTTGTATTCAGCCCCCCTGAGTCAATACTTTGTAGGACCACCTTTTGCTGCAATTACTGCTGCAAGTCTTTTGGGGTCTGCCTCTACCAGCTTTGCACATCTAGCTCTTAAGGGTTTTTATCAGAAATAAGCCAGAAATGGGCCAGAAGTGACCAGAAGGTACGAGTGACCATCTACTAATTGTGCTTAGTTTCTCTTTCTCAATCAAATATAGATTGGGAAGGGAAAAGAGGAAAAGATGGATATGGATCACAGGTTAGCCAGAGAAGCTTTAATCAGAGTTGCTCAGAATGTTACACTGTTATTCATTGGTATAATCAATTTCCCTATCCACCTATACTATCAGAACACGGGACTCGGTCCCTGACGCGCGTTTCGCCGGTATACCGGCTTTTTCTAAGGGCCTCATTGGGCTAATTTAGGTGTATAGTATACAGCCATGACCCAATAATTAGGGGCTGGGTTAGGCATTTCTAATACTATTTTATCCACCTCACTACGGACCGGGTTTTGTGGGTCACCATTTGGAAGCTGGTGACCCTGTATGCATTTATTAATGCACGTTTTGCACAAATGTATCTATTTTAATAGTAATTTTCAATAAACGTTATATTTTATTTTCCATTCACATCTTTTCCTCTTTTCCCTTCCCAGTCTATACTCGATATAATTATGGTGGTGTACACCAGTGAATGGTAGTCTAATGAGATATGATCCTCTTTTCTTTCTCTTTCTCATTCACACTTAAACCTTCATTATACTTACATACGCCCTTAGTTTCTTGGCACCACTAAACCTTACTCTCCTTCGCTGTCCTCAAACCCCAGCACCCTCTAACCAAATAATCATCTCTCCTTCCCTCTTACATCCCCACCTGACCTCATCTGCAGACCTGCTCCTCAAGCTCAGATCTATCCTAACAAAACATAAAACAAGCCAGACACTCTCCTTCTCCCACCTGCTCTCCCTCTCTCTGCTTCTCCTCACTGCTGGCGACATATCTCCCAATCCTGGACCCAAACAGCTCACACCTCCCACCAATACCCCCTCCTATCGCTTCCAACCAACTGCAAACTACCGCAACCTCTCCTACTTAAAACCCGTGCCGCTGATGCCCACCCACCCTGCTCCCTCTCTTTGGAGCACTCTGGAACGCCCGCTATGTCTGCAACAAGCTCCATTTTGTCCACGACCTCTTTACCTCTCGTTATCTCTTTTTCCTGGGCATCACAGAGACATGGTTGACACCCTCCGACACTGCCTCCCCTGCTGCGCTGTGTTACAGTGGCCTCCACTTCACCCACACTCCTCGCCCTGGTAATAGACATGGCGAAGGAGTGGGTCTTCTCCTTTCTACCAACTGCACCTTTAGCCCTTTCCCACCTCTACCCTCCCTTACTCTCCCTTCTTTTGAAGTCCACTCTGTCCTCATCTACTCTCCTTCCAAGTAGCTGTCATATACTGACCTCCAGGCCCAGTCACTGCCTTTATTGACCAATTCTCCACCTGGCTTCTTTACTTTCTCTCTGCTGACATTGCACAATCATCATGGGCGATTTCAACATCCCCACTGACACTCGCCAGTCAAAAGCATCCAAATTCCTGTCGCTTACTTCATCCTTTGGACTTACTCAGTGGTCCTCCTCAGCCACCCACACAGACGGAACACACTAGACCTCATTTTCTTCACCCAACTCTGCTCCCTATCTAACCTCACAACCTCCCCCCTACCCCTATCTGACCACCGTCTACTCACTTTCTCATCCCTGTCCTCCTCACCTGTCACACATGTCCAGCAACTAGCACACCCCCTCAGAAACCTTGCATATCTAGACACTCACACACTCTCTGACTCTGTTCTACCACTGACATCCATATCTTTACTCCACGACACTGTCAGCACCACTGCTTTCTACAATGCCACTCTCGCATCAGCTATTGACTCAGTCGCCCCTCTTGTGCATGGCAGAGTGCGACAAGTCAATAGGCAACCCTGGCACAACACCCTCACTAAACCGCTTCGGCAAGCGTCCAGGGTTGCGGAACGGCGTTGGAAGAAAAAACAATCGCAAGATGACTTCACTGCATTCAAACAACAACACTCGCATTCAAATCAGCCCTCGCCTCTGTTAGGCAGGCCTACTTCACAACCCTCATATCTTCCTTATCCTACAACCTCAAACAGTTATTCAACACTTTTAACTCTCTCCTCCGCCCACCACTGTCCCCTCCGACCTCCGTCATCTCTGCTGAGGAGTTCGCCACACACTTCAAAAACAAGATTGACCAAACACGGCAAATCTTTACTATCCGACCACCACAACCCCTTTGTTTCCCAGACCATTGCCCTTCCCCCATAACCTCCCTTTTCAACATCATGGAAGGAGACCTCACTCGTCTCCTTTCCAAATCACATCTCACCACTTGTGCACTCGACCCCATCCCATCCCCCCCAACCTCACCCCCACACTCATCCCATCCCTAACCCATCTTTTCAACCTATCACTAACTTCTGGTACCTTCCACCCTGCCTTCAAACATGCCACAATCACTCCCATTCTCAAAAAGCCATCTCTCAACCCAACCGCCTTGTCCAGCTACCGCCCCATATCACTTCTCCCATTTGCCTCCAAACTCCTTGAGCAACACGTTCACGCTGAACTTTCCTCTCACTTCTCATCTATCTCTCTTCAATAACCAACAATCTGGTTTCCGCCACCACCATTCCACCAAAACTGCCCTTACAAAAATTACTAATGACTTTCTTACAGACAAAGCTAACAGACAATTCACTGTACTGTTTCTTCTTGACCTGTCCTCTGCCTTCGACACAGTTGACCACTGCCTCCTACTGCAGATCGTCTCTTCCTTTGGAGTCAAAGACCCTGCCCTATCCTGGATCTCCTCATACCTTTCCAACCGCACATTTAGCGTCTCCCACTCCCACACTACCTCCTCATCCCCCCACCTCTCTGTTGGAGTCCCTCAAGGTTCAGTCCTAGGACCCCTACTTTTCTCAATCTATACCCTTGGCCAGGGACAGCTCATAAAATCCCATGGCTTCCAGTCATGAAGAGCATGGTCAGTCATCCTTTTGATGAGGACACAGAAGTCTTGCCTGTTAGCAATCTGGCACGCATGGCTGAGTTTATGTTACGCTGCCTTTCCCCTGATCCTTGCTTTGTCCAAACTTTGGATGACAGTCCTTACTGGTTGGTGACACTTCTAAACCCACGCTACAAGGAGAACTTTCTGTCTCTTATTCCCTTGCAGGAGAGGCCTAATAAAATGGTGCAGTACGAGAAGGCTCTTGTTGCGGAATCATTTAAAAAATTCCCATCTGAAAATGCTGGCGGCAGAGGTCACAGTTCGTTTGACAACCAAGGAGTACAGGCGAGAGAGACACAAATTCAATCCAGCAGAGGCAGGGAAACACTGTCAAAGTTCTGGGACAGTTTTCTCAGACCCTCCCACCGCACAGGTCCTGAGGCACGGGGTACTCTCCCAAAGAGGGGAAAGTTTCGGAAGATGGTGAGGGAGTACCTTGCCGGCTGTGCCAACGTAGTCCTTGATTCCTCTGTGCCTTATAATTATTGAGTATCCAAGCTGGACTCGTGGCATGAACTGGCTCTATACACCTTGGAGGTCCTGGCCTGCCCTGCCGCTGTCAACTGAAAATGCTGACAGGCTGACTCATAAAAATTATCAAAGGCTGGTTTGGGCCAGACTTCTCAACATCACTGAATGATAGCAGCGTAACATAAACTCAAATACAGTGTCTTTTTTGGGGAGGTCTAACTGTATTCCCATGCACCTCTGTCTTCACACCCAGACATGGGTATACGCTTCCTGATTTTGTCTATTTGCTCTTGTCCTCCTCCTTCTCCTCATCCTTCACATCCTCCTCCATATCACTACCATATCACCGTATCTACGTCTCTTGCAAGGGGCATTGGAGTTCCTCCAAATTTTTGGCAGCCGTTGCATTCACTGCATAGGCAAAGAGTATGGGAGACCCACTTCCTAATAATGGGAACATTGTTTTCTGGAGGCCCTCCAACCTCTACATCTCTTGCAAGGGGCATTGGAGTGCCTCGTAATTTTTGGCAGCCTTTGCATTCACTGCATAGGCAAATAGTATTGGAGACCCACTCCTTTTTAATGGGAACATGTCATACTCATTACTGTAGCCCAGCTCCATGTGTCTTTAAATTGGTAATAGGGTTTTTTCTAAATTTTGGCAGCCGTTGGACTCACTGCATACCCTATAACTGGATAGGAGACCCTCTCCTTTCTAATGGGAACATGTCATTACTGTGGTCCAGCTCTATGTGTCTTTAAATTGTTAGTGGGGTTTTTCCCAAATTTTGGCGGCTGTTGGACTCACTGCATACCCTATAACTGTATAGCAGATCCTTAACCTTTCTAATGGGAACATGTCATTACTGTGGCCCAGCTCTATGTGTCTTTAAATTGTTAGTGGGGTTTTTCCCAAATTTTGGCAGCCCTTGCAGTCACAGCATGGGTATTACCACTATAGGAGACCCACTCCTTTATAATGGGAATATTTTTTTTTACTGAGACCCTCCTCTATGTCTCTTCAAAGAGGTATTGGGTTGCGTCCAAATTTTTGGCAGCCCTTGCAGTCACTGCATATGCAATAACAGTATAGGAGACCCACTCTTTAATAATGGGAACAACAAAGCATAGCCGACTGCTGGCCCTTTAAGAATAGTAAGGCAGTAAAAACAGTGTTTGTGACTTTCACAATCCCTCCTTCATAAATGAAACAGGATGTGTCTGATGATGTTTCACACACCACATGGCCAGATAAGGTTGTAAAATGTTAAAATGCCATTTCCCGGTGAATGCATTTGTCACGGTTGAAAGCAATGCAAAAATGCAAAAAAACGCATCAAAAACGCTATGTGTGAACATAGCCCAAGGTGTGAAGGAGCATTTTTGTTTTTGGTTATTTATTTTGCCTTATATACAAGTCATTACCCTGGAAAGAATGTTCCTTAACATATTTCCCAGGAAAATCCATTTTGGTTTAGTTTTTGTATGTTTTATTGTGAGTCTGTAAAAGTGGCGTAATACCTCTGACAACATTGTTGATATTATTGACCTGGGAGTCAGAAATGCTTCCAGGAGTCTTCCCCATGCTGTTCCCATGTCATTTTAGTACTGTTCCCATCGATTTGGGCAATTTTTAGGCCCTCTGCAGACCACCGGGGGGGGGGGGCCGCCGAAAGAATGCTGGAGTTTCCCATAGACTTACATTGGGCTCGTTACTTGGACCGAGCACCTGAGTATTCCAATTTGCTTGACTTGAGCAGCGAGCACCCGAGCATTTTAGTGCTCGCTCGTCACTAGTTTTCAGCTATACCATTTCTATTTCCATTCAACTTTTTGATCGTGTTTTATTCCACTCTTTGTTTGGTGGTAAGATGAAAAAGAATAGTTTTTTTTTTTACAGTGTTCACTGAAGGCGTTAAGTAGTGTGATCGTTTTATAGGCCATGGACGTGATGATAACAAATATGTGGACCTTTTTGGTTTATTTTAGTTTTTGTATGAATTTACCCATTTATTGATATAACATTATTTTCATTTTCTTTTCTGTTTATTTTTTGATTAGGTTTTTTTTATATTTTTTCACATTCTTTTTTTTACTTTTTCATTTAGTCCCTCTATGGGACTAGCTTTTATTAGTATAATCGCTGTTATAAAGCATTGCAATGAATTCTACCTGTCAGTGTTACAGTGATAGAAGCCTCTGAGACCATGCTCCTAGCTCGGTCTAAGCAGGCCACCGTCGCTGGGATACCTGGAGGCGCGGGTTGTCATGACAACAGGATCACTGACTAAGGGCGTAACCAGAAACGCGTCGAGATTGCGTCTCCGCTATCATGGACTTTTATATATTTTAATATTTTGCACCAATAAAGTGAGAATTATTTTTTATTGGAGACTTTTCCCACTTTCTCCTTATGTACACTGGCCGAGAGTCACGGCATTGTGGGTCTGAGCCCAGAAGATATGAGCAGCAGGATGGATTAAATGCATGGTGAGGCATATATTGTTTTTTTGTAAAGAATTGTCCAATCAGTCAGTAAGGATTTAGGGCCCTTTTACATGGCGATATTTTGCATCAGTATTTGTTAACAGACGCCAGGAGTGGATCCAAAACACAGAAGAGGTGAGAGTGGTTCAGATATTATTTTTCTCTGTGTTTGTTCCCCTCTGGTTTTTAGCTTACAAATACTAATGTAAATTACTGCCCAAAATACTCCCTGTGTGAATGAGGCGAGGAAGCTGCTTGTAATACTGTAATATAAGTCCTTATTCTGAGGATGAGCGCTCACTTGCAGGTGCTGTGCTGTAATGCTTATCTTCTCTGCTCCATCATACTCCCCAGAGCAGGGGCGACCCCTGGGGCAAAACTGCGGCCGGCAGATGTCAGACGTGTCACTCAGTGATATGTGATGGAGCCCGACTCCCAAACAAAATCAGACAGAAGCATACAAAATAAATACATGAAGCATTGCAATTAGGTGTCAAACGTTCTCAACTTTATTTAAATTTACATGACACTGAACCATCACCTATCAGGATAAAGAAGATTCTGTGTAGCCTCTGTTCCTATAGACCATCTTGCTTGCAGCCTTCTCCATTGAAGACTACGGAAATTACACGAATAGATCAGTAATCTGCTTATACTGCTGTAATACAATTCTTTTATCCAATGATGAGAGCATGCGTCCAGGAGTTGTGCTGTAATGTTTGTCTCCTCTTCACCATCATCATCAGAGCAGGGGCGACCCCTGGGGCAAAATGTGCTTACTGGGATCTGTGCAGCCGGCAGATGTCCAGCCGTATGTGATAGACCCCGTCCCCCAAACAAAATTAATCAGACAGAAGCACACAAAATAAATACACGAAGCATTGCAATTAGGTGTCAAATGATCAAAATTTTATTTAAATTTACATGACACCGAAAATAGCACAACCCCCGACTCACGAAGAGTCACCCTCCAGCACTCAGGAGAGGAAAACCCCCTGTGGAGGAAACCTCTATGGAACCATGGATGGAGGGCTGCCCTTCCATTGGGCTTAGAGAGTTTGTGCCAATATATAACAGATGTAACTGCAGAATTGTACAATTTGTACATTTTACCAGATTTACAAAGAATGACATAACAAATACAGACTATAAATGTGATAAAGCTGATGTGGGAGAGATCTGGCTGCAATATCTGTCACCACATTGATTGATGGAGCGAATTTGGTTGATCTGATTGGCCAGGTGGATGTATAATTTCTCCCTTACAGATCCAGGTCCGCCTCTCAAAAAATTGGACATTTGGTTACAGTTCGTTATGCCTAATCCCTAATAGGATAAATAATCCCTCCCAATTTATCACCCATTAAAGTCACAGATCAGTCCATGAACTCCCAAAGGAGAGCTGCTCTATATAGAGGGTAACAGAAGGGGATCCTGGTCTAGGGACCCCCCTTTGTTACCTTCCCATGCCCTAGGGGTGTCTAAAGCAGACAACCCCTTTCCCTGCTAGAACCTCCAAATTACACCAAGTTTGGCACATTACGTGGGTGGTCAAGCTCAAGGTCCTCAGGCGCATCAGTAATGGCGCTGATCGTGGCAGCGCGGAATTCTTTTATGGAATCTTCTTTATGACACTGGTTTATGACCTCATAACAGTTGTCATGGTGACTACAGGGTCTATTACTGATGCAGGGCACAAGTATTAACCCTTTCATCATTGGTAATTTGCTATTGTTATAGAGGCAGATAACTGCACTTGTTACCAAGCAGGGGCTTTATCATTATTGCTTCCCTTAGGCACCATAAGAAATACAGATTACAAATTAAATGTGCAAGTTTGTCATGAGTGTTTTGCACTTTCTAGATCCAGAGATTGGGTTTATTACTAGCACTTTACAAAGAAAAAAAAAAAAAGAGGAAATTACTTGTAAAATAATATTATTGGGAATTGCATTTCAAGCATTTTCCTAATGTGCATTCTACATAGTTACATAGATTGAAAAAAGTAGGGGTGGACATTAACAGCTTGGGGCCCAAGTGCAAGAAATGTGTCCGAGCCCCCATCTTTTTATGGCGACAAAGCTACAGATATATATACACACACACAGTGGGGGAAATAAATGTTTGATCCCCTGCTGTTTTTCTAAGTTTGCCCACTGACAAAGACATGAACAGTCTATAATTTTAAGGGTAATTTTAACATTGAGAGATAGAATATCCCTGCCCAAAAGAATCAAGAAAATCACATTGTATAAATTAGATAATTTTTTTTGCGTTTTGCAGTGAGAAATAAGTATTTCATCCCCTACAAACCATTATGAGTTCTGGCTGCTACAGACCAGTTAGACGCTCCTAATCAACTCATTACCTGCAGTAAAGACAGCTGTCTTACATAGTCACCTGTATAAAAGACTCTTGTCCACAGACTCCATTAATCAGTCAGACTCTAACCTCTACCACATGGGCAAGACCAAAGAGCTTTCTAAGGATGTCGGGGACAAGATCATAGACCTGCACAAAGCTGGAATGGGCTACAAAACCATAAGTAAGACTCTGGGTGAGAAGGAGACAACTGTTGGTGCAATTGTAAGAAAATGAAAGAAATACAAAATGACTGTCAATAGACATTGATCTGGGGCACCATGCAAAATCTCACCTCGTGGGGTATCCTTGATCATGAGGAAGGTGAGAGATCAGTCTAAAACTACACGGGGGGAACTTGCTAATGATCTCCAGGCAGCTGGGACCACAGTCACCAAGCAAACCATTGGTAACACATTACGCTTTAAAGGTTAAAAATCCTGCAGTGCCCTCAAGGTCCCCCTGCTCAAGAAGGCACATGTGCAGGCCCATCTGAAGTTTGGCAATGAATACCTGGATGATTCTGTGAGTTATTGGGAGAAGGTGCTGTGGTCAGATGAGACAAAAATTGAGCTCTTTAGCATTAACTCAATTGGCCGTGTTTGGAGGAAGAAGGAAGTACAACCCTAAGAACTTCATTCCAACCGTGAAGCATGGTGGGGGAAACATACCTTGGGGGTGCTTTTCTGCAAAGGGGACATGACGACTGCACCGTATTGAAGGGAAGATGGATGGCGTCATGTATCGCGAGATTTTGGCCAACAACCTCCTTCCCTCGGTAAAAGCATTGAAGATGGGTCGTGGCTAGGTCTTCCCAGCAAGGTAATGACCCAAAACATACAGCCAAGGCAACAAAGGAGTGGATCAAAAAGAACTACAGTAAGGTCATGGAGTGGCCTAGCCAGTCTCCAGACCTTAATCCCATAGAAAACTTATGGAGGGGGTTAAATCTCCGATTTGCCAAGCAACAGCCTCAAAATCTTAATGATTTAGAGATGATCTGCAAAGAGGAGTGGACCAAAATTCCTCCCGACATGTGCACAACCCTCATCATCAGCTACAAACAACGTCTGACTGCTGTGCTGCCAACATGTGTTTTACCACCAAATATTAAGTGTTGTTTTCCAGAGGGATCAAATACTTATTTCTCACTGCAAAATGCAAAAAAATGTATCTAATTTATACAATGTGATTTTCTTGATTTTTTTTGGGATATTCTATCAATGTTAAAATTAACCTACCATTAAAATTATAGACTGTTCCTGTCTTTGTCAGTGGGCAAACTAAGAAAGACAGCAGGGGATCAAATAATTATTTCCCCCACTGTGTATATAATTATATATATACAGTATGTAGATTGTATGTATCTACCTCCTTCTAGGTTGTGCCTGGATATGTACACCCACTATATACTGTGTATGTCTGCACCACTTCAGTGCAGTAAGGCGACATTACTGACCACGGAGCAGCCGTGCTCTTTAGAGCTGATGTATTTTTATTTTTGTGAATTGTTTCAGCTGCCTGAAGACCATTGCTCGCCATCTACCATGGGCATGCTGCAGATCCTCGCTAAGTTGCCATCTTACTCCCTGGCATCAGGATGGTTAACAACAGTACAACCCATGTGCAGACAGATTTGTCTGACTCCTTACCGGACTCCAGCAACGCATCGGCTGTGATCCCAGCAGAGAGTACTGCGATTCAGGACTATCTCCCACCATGCCGGTCGTGGTCATAATTCACCGGTATCAGAGGAGGACAACTTTGGGACATTGTCCAAGACATACTCCTCAAGAACTGTGTTTAAGAAATCGTCTCCAGAGGTCCAGGACTTGAGATATGAAGAGGGTGAGGACATTACTGGGGGCACACAACCCACTCATAATAGGTACAGGGGAAGAAGAAACACTCCGTACTGGTACTTCCTCCAGTGTAAGGCCAATATAAAGGAGGGCAAGGTAAGAATGTCTATATTGTTATTCTACTGGGGATCCGCAGGGGAGGGATTGTACATCACAATGCTAGTTTACAATGAGGCATACTGTAGCGCCGGCGTCCCTGCCCTCTGCTAGGCAGGGACGCTGTTCCCCTCACCTCTCTGCTCCGTGCCCGGCGTCCTCCTCCCGCTCTGCTGGCAGCGCGCGCTCCTTCCCGGCCACTGTGCTTAGGGCGCGCGCGCGCGCTCTCCCTCCCTCTTAAAGGGGCTGCGCGCGCCGTCCTAAGGAGTCCCCGGCCAATGGCCGGAGGACTTCACCATATATAAGGCACCTCCTCCAAAATGGAGGTGCCCGAGCAATGTTGTTGCACTGTTCACTACTCTGCTTCAGCCCTCAGGTCCCGTTGTCAGTTACCTGCCTGATTCCTGCCAGCCTGCTGACTTATTCCTGCCTGATTATCTGCTACCTGCCTGCTAGTCTGAGGTCCGACGGTCTGCCTTACTACTCCTGTCAGTCTGTCTAAGGACCAGCCTGCCCGCTCACCTGGGAGCGCACATCAGCCACCTGCCTGCTTGCCTGAGGTCCGACGGTCTGCCTTCCAACTCCTGTCAGTCTGTCTATGGACCAGCTTGCCCGCTCTCCTGGGAGCGCACATCTGCTACCTGCCTGCTAGCCTACCTGGAGGCTCCGCCGTCACGTGCTGTGACCACCTGCCTGTCCAGTGACTCCTGCCCGCTCACCTGGGAGCGCTCATCTGCTACCTGTCTGCTAGCCTACCCGGAGGCTCTGCTTTCACGTGCTGTGACCACCCGCCTGTCCAGAGACTTCTGCCCGCTCACCTGGGAGCGCTCATCTGCCGCCTGTCTGTTGGTCTTCCCGGAGGCTCCGCCGTCACATGCTGTGACCACCCGTTCATCCAGAGACTCTCGCCTGCTCACCTGGGAGCTCACGTCTATCATCAGCCGCCACAGGTCGTACCAACCCTTTACCTAGAGACTGCCCCGGTCACTTGCCGTGACCATCTGCCCGTTCATTCAGAGACTGCCCCGGTCACTTGCCGTGACCACCAGCCCGTTCATCCAGAGACTGCCTCGGTCACTTGCCGTGACCTCCAGCCCGTTCACTCAGAGACTGTCCCGGTCACCTGCTGAGACTTCCTGCCCGTCTTCCCTGGTCGCCACCCGCTCCCTTACAAGGACCGCCCCCTTGTATAGTAGCTCAGAGGTTCCGCCTCCCAGACCCGTTACAGTTTGCTCGGGCCATGGAACCCGGTGGCACCCAAGCTCCCTCGCTCTCGGACCTGTGTCATGAACTGTCCCGTCAATGGTCCCAACAGGAGTCCATCCTGGGTCACCTGCGGAATGTCAATACTCGCCTGGACACTCTGACTGCTCCACCAGCAACCTCCGCCTGTGCCATGTCTCGCAATCCGGCAGCTCCGCTGCCCACTAATACCATGGTATCTTACCCCGGACCCCAGCTTTCTGCACCTCCTCGCTTCGGAGGCGACTCCGCCCAGGCTCGGGGCTTCATAAATCAGTGCACCCTGCACTTTGAACTATTGTCTCACCAGTTTAACTCCGACCGGGCCAAAATTGCATTCATCATGTCCCATCTCACCGGGGAGGCCCTGGCCTGGCTAAATCCTCTATGGGAGAGAGGAGACCCCCTGGTGTCCAACTTGCCTGCTTTTCTCACGGCTTTCCGGAAAGTCTTCGACGAACCCGGACGGAGGACCTCATCCGCATCATCACTGCTACGCCTCCGTCAGGGAGGTCTCACCGTGGGCCAATATGCCATACGGTTCCGTACCCTTGCCTCGGAGCTGGCCTGGGATAACGACGCTCTGGTATCCGTCTTCTGGGAGGGTCTGTCCGGCCGTATTAAAGATGAACTTGCCGGTCGGGACATTCCTACCACTCTCGATGACCTAATAACTCTTGCCACCCGGATTGACCTACGGTTCCAGGAGCGTGCCAAAGAGGTCACCCGTGAGGAGGTTACCACGTCTAGCTCCTACTTTTCAGAAACCCGTCACTCCCTCCGTCTCTACCCAGGTACACTCTCCTGAGCCTATGCAGGTCGACCAGACCAAGATGCTCAAAACCCGTCAGGACTTACGCCGTGCCGAGGGGAGCTGCTTCTACTGTGGCAGTAAGGAGCACCGGATCCGTGCCTGCCCGGAGAGGTCGGGAAACGCCTGTGTCTAGGTTCGCTCAGAGAGGTCGACCTAGACAAGAATAAATCCTCTCCATCTCTGCTGTTGTCAGTCTCAATCGTCTGCGGGGAGAACCGTTATTTCGAACTAGCCCAACTTGACTCTGGAGCAGCCGGGAATCTTATTTCACAGTCCCTGGTAGAGAAATACCGCATCCCCACCAAACCTCTGGCTGTACCCTTGTCTGTTGCTGCCGTGGATGGGGGTCTCTTACCACGCCCCATCCAACTCATCACCGAATCCATTACTCTGCAGGTGGGAATGCTGCATTCTGAGAGTATCTCCTTTCATGTTCTGCCTGGACTCTCTCACGCCCTCTTGCTAGGCCTACCTTGGCTCCAGAGACATGCACCCGTGCTTGACTGGCAGACCGGAGAAGTCCTTCGCTGGGGACAGGACTGCCATAAGACCTGTCTGGTTCCCGTCCATCCCGTCCGTCCTTCTCCTACCCCAGCTAATCTACCTGGACTTCCGATTCCTTATTGGTCTTATGCTGATGTCTTTAATAAAAAGGAGGCAGAGACACTACCCCCTCATAGACCATACGACTGCCCTATCGACCTGTTACCTGGTACTACTCCTCCCCGTGGGCGTATTTATCCTTTATCCGCTGCTGAGACCCGGTCGATGTCCGAATATATTGAGGAGAATCTGGCCAGAGGATTCATCCGGAAATCTACCTCCCCGGCGGGAGCAGGCTTCTTTTTCGTCAAAAAGAAGGACGGCTCTCTCCGTCCCTGTATAGACTATAGAGGTCTTAACCAGATCACGGTGAAGAATAAGTACCCCCTTCCGCTCATTCCGGAGTTATTTGATCGTCTGAGGGGGGCTAGAATCTTCACCAAACTGGACCTCCGTGGGGCGTACAACCTGGTTCGTATCCGTCAGGGGGATGAATGGAAGACGGCATTCAACACCCGGGACGGCCACTATGAATATCTGGTAATGCCCTTTGGCCTCTGTAACGCTCCTGCCGTCTTTCAAGAGTTGGTCAATGACATCTTCCGGGACCTTCTCTACTCCTGCGTAGTGGTGTACCTGGACGACATCTTGGTCTTCTCTCCGGATCTCCAGACTCACCGGAGGGACGTTCGTCAGGTCCTGCTCAGGCTCAGGCAGAATCACCTCTTCGCTAAATACGAGAAGTGCCTCTTTGAGCAGACCTCGCTTCCATTTTTAGGCTACATTATTTCTCAGACCGGCCTACAAATGGATCCAGAGAAACTGTCTGCCATCGAGAAATGGCCTCGACCGGAGGGGTTGAAGGCCATTCAGCGATTCCTGGGCTTCGCCAACTACTACCGCCTCTTCATACCACACTTCTCTTCCCGGACTGCCCCAATTTCCGCGCTCACCCGTAAAGGTACTAATCCCAAAGAGTGGCCACCCGAAGCTGAGGAGGCCTTTCTTTCCCTAAAACAGGCCTTCTCTTCCGCCCCGGTGCTGCATCGCCCAGATGGCAACAAGCAGTTCTTCCTGGAAGTTGACGCCTCCTCCTCTGGAGCCGGAGCGGTACTTACTCAAAAATCATCTTCCGGGAGAATGGTAACTTGTGGCTTCTTCTCTAAACTCTTCTACTCCTCAGAGCGCAATTATTCCATAGGAGACCGAGAGTTATTGGCCATCAAACTGGCATTGGAGGAGTGGCGTTACCTGCTCGAGGGGGCTCTTCACCCGGTAATAATTTACACCGACCACAAGAACTTGGCTTACCTCCAGCATGCCCAGAGACTTAACCCGCGCCAAGCCCGGTGGTCCTTGTTTTTTGCTCGCTTTGATTTTGTTCTTCATTTTCGCCCGGCTGACAAAAACGTCAAAGCAGACGCCTTGTCCCGATCCTTTCTGGTGTCCGATCTCGAGGAAGAACCTAAACATATCATCGATCCCGCCAGAGTAATGCAGGTGGCTCCCGTGAGTCTAAATCGTCTCCCTCCCGGTAAGACGTTTGTTTCAGTACCTGATCGGGAGAAGATCCTACACTGGGGCCATTCGTCTAAACTAGCTGGCCACGCCGGTCAGAAAAAGACCCTCCAGCTTATTGCCCGGCACTACTGGTGGCCTACCCTGCACAAGGACGTAATAGACTTTGTTTCTACCTGTGTGTCCTGCGCCCGCAACAAAGTCCCGAGACACCTGCCAGCCGGTCGCCTCCTTCCGCTTCCTGTGCCTGCTGCCCCCTGGCAGCATATTGCTATGGACTTCATAACTGATCTCCCCGTCTCTGCCGGTTGTACGGTCATTTGGGTGGTCGCTGACCGCTTTTCCAAGATGGCTCACTTTATTCCCCTGCCAGGCCTCCCGTCTGCACCCGAGCTGGCTAAAGACTTTATCCGCCACATCTTCCGTCTTCATGGCCTGCCCCTCCACATCGTGTCGGATCGTGGGGTACAGTTCACCTCACGTTTCTGGAGAGCCACTTGTAAACTGCTAGACGTCACCCTGGACTTCTCTTCCGCTTACCACCCACAGTCCAATGGTCAAGTGGAGCGGATCAATCAGAACCTGACCAGTTACCTCCGGCACTTCGTTAATGCCCATCATTCAGACTGGGTGGATCTCCTACCATGGGCCGAGTTCTCTTATAATAATCACCAGAGCGAATCCTCCTCCAAATCCCCGTTTTTTGTAGTCTTCGGTCAGCATCCTCGGATTCCTTTTCCTGTCTCCACCTCTGTGGACAACCCGGCTGCGGAATCTCTCGTTAGCAAATTTTCCTCCATTTGGGAGAGTACCCGATCCGCACTCCTTCAGTCGTCCGAACGGATGAAAAGACACGCTGACCAAAAACGCCTGGATCCTCCACAATTTCGTCCTGGAGATAAAGTCTGGCTCTCATCTAAATATGTCCGACTCAAGATACCTTCTTACAAGTTAGGGCCTCGGTTCATCGGCCCTCTGGAGGTCATCAGTCAGATCAACCCGGTGGCCTATAAATTGAAACTCCCGGCCAACTTACGGATCCCTAACTCCTTCCATGTATCTCTCCTCAAACCTGTGGTTCTTAACTCTTTTTCCAAGTCTACAGGTACGCCTCCTGCTCCGGTTTCTGCTGAGGACGAGTTTGAGGTAGAGAACATTCTTACCACCAAAAGGGTAAGAGGAAAGACCTTTTTTCTAGTAGATTGGAAGGGGTTTGGTCCTGAGGAGAGAACGTGGGAGCCCCGGGAGAACATCCATGCCCCTCTTATCCTTGCTAAATTTCTGTCTGGCCTAAAGAAGGGGGGGCCTAAAGGGGGGGGTACTGTAGCGCCGGCGTCCCTGCCCTCTGCTAGGCAGGGACACTGTTCCCCTCACCTCTCTGCTCCGTGCCCGGCGTCCTCCTCCCGCTCTGCTGGCAGCGCGCGCTCCTTCCCGGCCACTGTGCTTAGGGCGCGCGCGCTCTCCCTCCCTCTTAAAGGGGCCGCGCGCGCCGTCCTAAGGAGTCCCCGGCCAATGGCCGGAGGACTTTACCATATATAAGGCACCTCCTCCAAAATGGAGGTGCCCGAGCAATGTTGTTGCACTGTTCACTACTCTGCTTCAGCCCTCAGGTCCCGTTGTCAGTTACCTGCCAGATACCTGCCTGATTCCTGCCAGCCTGCTGACTTATTCCTGCCTGATTATCTGCTACCTGCCTGCTAGTCTGAGGTCCGACGGTCTGCCTTACTACTCCTGTCAGTCTGTCTAAGGACCAGCCTGCCCGCTCACCTGGGAGCGCACATCAGCCACCTGCCTGCTTGCCTGAGGTCCGACGGTCTGCCTTCCAACTCCTGTCAGTCTGTCTATGGACCAGCTTGCCCGCTCACCTGGGAGCGCACATCTGCTACCTGCCTGCTAGCCTACCTGGAGGCTCCGCCGTCACGTGCTGTGACCACCTGCCTGTCCAGTGACTCCTGCCCGCTCACCTGGGAGCGCTCATCTGCTACCTGTCTGCTAGCCTACCCGGAGGCTCTGCCGTCTTGTGCTGTGACCACCCGCCTGTCCAGAGACTTCTGCCCGCTCACCTGGGAGCGCTCATCTGCCGCCTGTCTGTTGGTCTTCCCGGAGGCTCCGCCGTCACATGCTGTGACCACCCGTTCATCCAGAGACTCTCGCCTGCTCACCTGGGAGCTCACGTCTATCATCAGCCGCCACAGGTCGTACCAACCCTTTACCTAGAGACTGCCCCGGTCACTTGCCGTGACCATCTGCCCGTTCATTCAGAGACTGCCCCGGTCACTTGCCGTGACCACCAGCCCGTTCATCCAGAGACTGCCTCGGTCACTTGCCGTGACCTCCAGCCCGTTCACTCAGAGACTGTCCCGGTCACCTGCTGAGACTTCCTGCCCGTCTTCCCTGGTCGCCACCCGCTCCCTTACAAGGACCGCCCCCTTGTATAGTAGCTCAGAGGTTCCGCCTCCCAGACCCGTTACACATACCAGACAATATATGTCCTTCTATAATATATCCTCATATAATTTCCTATTGTGTCAAATATTATGCAATTACATTGTCCTAAATGATTGTATTTGCTGATCGTAACCTTAACGGTACGATGGTAGAGTCACCACTAGCACCTAAGAAACACAGTGAAGCCTGGTAAGTGTCCGGACGGAGGAGATAGCCATTGATGAGAAGCATTATTTTTTAGGATCATAGCCATGACTGTTATAGCATTTGCATAAGTCGCCCTTGTGCCATGTTGTTCTCCTTTTTTCAAGCAATGTCTGTAATCACAGTAAAACTATTGCAGTCTTCACAACACAGCCCGGCTCTGCTACGATTATGGAAGTCATGTCCAAGAGCAATAAAGAAAAATATTCACATGTGTTTTTAAGAAATTGCTACTGTTTTTTTTTGTTTGGATTATTTATTTCTTTTTTTATGTTTGCATTATTTTGCATTATTTTGTCTTTTTGCTACTTTTGTTGCATCTGTGCATTTTTACGTTTTTTCTTTTGTTGCTAATCACAGCATGTTCTAAGTTTCGTGATTTACTTATTTTTTTTCTTTCTTTGCTTTTTCTATAAATTTTACCATTAGAAAATGCACCTAAAAAATCATACACCTGTCTGTATGTGTCAGAGTTGTCTTGGGGTCTCATCTGTTTATTTAGTAGAGTAAAGAGGGAGGAGGTGAGTAAGGACATAAGTGTGAAGTGCTGGGTCCTGATTGCTTGTACAGTTAGGTCCATATATATTTGGAGAGAGACAACATTTTTCTAATTTTGGTTCTAGACATTACCACAATGAATTTTAAACAAAACAATTCAGATGCAGTTGAAGTTCAGACTTTCAGCTTTCATTTGAGGGTATCCACATTAAAATTGGATGAAGGGTTTAGGAGTTTCAGCTCCTTAACATGTGACACCCTGTTTTTAAAGGGACCAAAAGTAATTGGACAGATTAAATAATTGAAAATAAAATGTTCATTTCTAGTACTTGGTTGAAAACCCTTTGTTGGCAATGACTGCCTGAAGTCTTGAACTCATGGACATCACCAGACTCTGAGTTTCCTCCTTTTTGATGCTCTGCCAGGCCTTCACTGCGGGGGTTTTCAGTTGCTGTTTGTTTGTGGGCCTTTCTGTCTGAAGTTTAGTCTTTAACAAGTGAAATGCATGCTCAATTGGGTTGAGATCAGGTGACTGACTTGGCCATTCAAGAATATTCCACTTCTTTGCTTTAATAAACTCCTGGGTTGCTTTGGCTTTATGTTTTGGGTCATTGTCCATCTGTAGTATGAAATGACGACCAATCAGTTTGGCTGCATTCAGCTGGATCTGAGCACACAGTATGGCTCTGAATACATCAGAATTCATTCGGCTGCTTCTGTCCTGTGTCACATCATCAATAAACACTAGTGAGCCAGTGCCACTGGCAGCCATGCATGCCCAAGCCATCACACTGCCTCCGCCGTGTTTTACAGATGATGTGGTATGCTTTGGATCATGAGCTGTACCACGCCTTCGCCATACTTTTCTCTTTCCATCATTCTGGTAGAGGTTGATCTTGGTTTCATCTGTCCAAAGAATGTTTTTCCAGAACTGTGCTGGCTTTTTTAGATGTTTTTTAGCAAAGTCCAGTCTAGCCTTTTTATTCCTGATGCTTATGAGTGGCTTGCACCGTGCAGTGAACCCACTGTATTTACTTTCATGCAGTCTTCTCTTTATGGTAGATTTGGATATTGATACACCTACCTCCTGGAGAGTGGTGTTCACTTGGTTGGCTGTTGTGAAGGGGTTTCTCTTCACCATGGAGATTATTCTGCGATCATCCACCACTGTTGTCTTCCGTGGGCGCCCAGGTCTTTTTGCATTGATGAGTTCACCAGTGCTTTCTTTCTTTCTCAGGATGTACCAAACTCAAGATTTTGCCACTCATAATATTGTAGCAATTTCTCGGATGGGTTTTTTCTGTTTTTGCAGGTTAAGGATGGCTTGTTTCACCTGCATGGAGAGCTCCTTTGACCGCATGTTTACTTCACAGCAAAACCTTCCAAATGCAAGCACCACACCTCAAATCAACTCCAGGCCTTTTATCTGCTTAATTGAGAATGACATAACGAAGGGATTGTCCACACCGGTCCATGAAATAGCCTTGGAGTCAATTGTCCAATAACTTTTGGTCCCTTTAAAAGCAGGGTGTCACATGTTAAGGAGCTGAAACTCCTAAACCCTTCATCCAATTTTAAGGTGGATACCCTCAAATGAAAGCTGAAAGTCTGAACTTCAACTGCATCTGAATTGTTTTGTTTAAAATTCATTGTGGTAATGTCTAGAACCAAAATTAGAAAAATGTTGTCTCTGTCCAAATATATATGGACCTAACTGTATATCCTGCTCTGCTTCTAGCACTTCTATTGCTCTCCTCTGAAGACATGTCCCTCTTGTGTGCAGCTGGCCGAAGCCCTGGACCTCTTCCAGGAACAGATGCTGAAAGAGGAGCGGCTGCAGCCGGAGGAAAGTAACTACACTGTTCTCATCGGAGGCTGCGGAAGAGTTGGATATATCCTATATATAACGTATTGACGGCTCTGTCTGACAGTCTAATATGTATGGGGTCCCGGACAATTTTTTGGGGGAGTTAATGATCCAGCATAACTGATCATTTAATTTGGCTGATCATTATGTTCTGGAGATAAGGTGCCAGTAGACATGTCTGGTGGTGACTCTCATAGAGAACACAGGAGTGTATGGGAGAGATGGCTGCCAGACAACTGTTAAGCGCGGGCCGTCTTTCATCCAAGAGCCATCTAATGTGTGTGGCGGGCTTTATAAGGTTGATCTGTGACCCCTTGATAATGAGCCATGATAAAGCAGCATTGGGTAAGCTCCAAGGAGTGGCCAGTAAAGTCCTTCTGCCTGTGTTCACATGGATGGGATTAGCCGGGGTCCATGCCGTGGTGGCTGTGCTCATCAGGCCCTGGACACATTAGTCAGATCTGTACAGCATGTTGCAGCTTATTCTGAAATATTTATAACAAAGCCCAGATAATGGTCACATTAACTGTGGCATGTTTGTAGCTTTTTAATGATTTAATACCAAAATGATCTTATTTACTCTGTGAAACAACCTTTAAAGGGACTTTCTTGTTTCACAAAACCGCTGTTCCTGGCTGCAGTTTGTTTAAAGAAATTACAAAAACCGTCTGTTCTCTATTCATCCTCCCCAGGTCCAGCGCAAAGTTTCTCCTGCTGCTCCCGCTGTCTGTTATTGTCTGCAGCGCTGACAACACATCTACAGCTCTGCAGCCTGTAGCTACGCTCAGCGGCTCGTGCCGTTAACTCGGGCCGACCTTCAGAGCTCACTGACTGACTGCAGTGCTTTCACCGTCACGTCAGCGCTGCAGACAATGACTTACACCAAAGCATTATTATTATTACTATTTATTATTATAGCGCCATTTATTCCATGGAGCTTAACATGTGAAAAAGGGGATATACATAACAAACAACAAGTACAATAATCTTGAACAAAAATGCAACGGCAAACTGTTACAGAAGGAGAGAGGGCCTCCCCGCGAGGGCTCACAGTCTACCAGGGATAGGTGAGGGTACAGCAGGTGAGGGTAGAGCTAGTCATGCAGCGGTGTGGTGGAGCGGTGGTTACTGCAGGTTGTAGGCTTGTCGGAAGATGTGGGTCTTCAGGTTCCTTTTGATGGTTTCCACGGTAGGCGAGAGTCTGACATGTTGGGGTAGAGAGTTCCAGAGTAGGGGGGAAGCACAGGAGAAATCTTGTATGCAATTGTGGGCAGAGGAGATAAGAGGGGAGTAGAGAAGGAGACCTTGTGAGGATCGGAGGCTGCGTGCAGGTAAGTACTGGGAGACTAGGTCAGAGATGTATGAAGGTTTATAAAAAATTTCAATAAAAAACATTGAAACACAGATATATGGGGGAGACAGGTTGTGAATGGCTTTGTATGCCATGGTTAGGGTTTTGAACTGGAGTCTCTGGGTACATGGGAGCCAGTGCAGGGATTGACAGAGAGGAGAGGTCGGGGAACAGCGGGGGGGCAGGTGGATTAGTCAGGTAGCCGAGTTTAGGATAGATTGGAGGGGTGCAAGAGTGTTGGAAGGGAGGCCACAGAGCAGGAGATTGCAGTAGTCGAGGCGGGAGATGATGAGGGCGTGCACTAGTGTTTTTGCAGATTCGTGGTTGAGGAATGTGCGGATCCGGGAGATGTTTTTGAGTTGACGTTGGCAGGAAGTGGAAAGGGCTTGGATATGTGGCTTGAAGCACGGTTTGTTTCTTAAAAAAAAGAAATGCTGTGTTGGAATAGGGGTTGTCTGAAATAGGATAACCCCCTTAAAGTGAATCTGTCACCAGGTTTTTGCTATCTAATCTGACAGTAGCATAATGTATGGGCAGAGACCCTGATTCCAGCGATGTGTCATTTACTGGGCTGCTTGCTGTAGTTTTTATAAAATCACAGTTTTATCAGCAGGAGATTATCACTAGAGGACTAGTAAGCCTTCTGCTAGGTAGTCCGGGGCATTCATGTGCTCTGTATAACCCCATCCCCACCACTGACTGGAGGAAAGCTGCCGATCAGTGGTGTGGGTGGGGTTATACAAAGCTCAGCATTCAGAGAACTACTAGAGCTGCAGCAGATAAAACACTGATTTTATCAAAATAGCAGTAAGCAACAAAAAGCGTGAGATATCACTGTAATCAGGGTCTCACCCCTTATATCATGCTGCTCTCAGATGGGGCATCTAAAACCGGGTGGCAGATTCCCTTATGATTTAACAGCACTTTCAGATGACTTTTTAGAATAAGGAGAACTATCTAAGGAATAATTGCCACTCATTATACACTCCTGAGTGTACATGAATGTATGGGGAGTGTACATTATATGATGGGTATCCTGCATTTTTTCTCTACATTATAAGCCTCAGCATTTACCTTTTCTGTGCTTTGCTTTTTATCCCTCCGGCTCCTCCTTCCATAGGTTTATAGGGGCATCGCAGACATTTTTGTTGAAATGAACCTGTCGCGTTCCTCCCGGTAGCGTTCGACTTCCAGTCACCGGGGTGGCACTGCTCTGTGTATAGAAAGTGGCGCCTGTAACTGCGACCCCTGTAGTGACTGATGGCAGCTCAGCATTAGGGCCGGCTGTCAATCAGGGCTGGGGGCACGGTTACAGCCGTCACTCTCTATACACAGAGCGGTGACTGAACCAGTGCCGCCCCCATGACTGATACCCAAACACTACTGTGGCACCCTGCTACCCACAGGTACCACAGGACCCAAAAGGGTGCATGGACGGACTTCTCCACAAGAGGCCCTTACTACACACAGACACCTCCACCCTTCCACCTCATACCACCAGAAGGAGCCCTGTTAGGGATATATATATATACTGGAGGGTGGAGTTAGGTAGGGAGAGTGTGCTCGCACTTGAGATCAGTGAAGAGGCAGCACCTGTTGAGCTGCTGTGCTGAGGGTAAGCTAAGGCCTAAGCACGTGCTGAAGCCTGAGGGCCTAGAGCGTGGCCGGAGGCAAGGAGAGAAGAGAGGAGTTAAGGGGGCAGAGGAGCATCATAAGCTCACCCCAGAACACAAGCCGGACGCCGGGTCCGTGCCTATAGGGTCCTCTATGCCCAGTAGGAATAACTTGTATATCAGGAGGATTCCAGACCCCTCTTCAACCTGAAGCTACAATCATCTACAGAAATAGGAACCACGAAGGCCCCAGCGTCCAGGGATAGTGGTAGCCAGAGAAAAGTTCTTACTACCAAGCAGACAGGTGAGAGCGTGAAACAGTACAGATGCTAGGTCTAGTTCCAGGCTGGTCAGGAGCTTCAGAGAGAGAGAGAGGAAGAAACCGATCAGGAGTCCTACTACCTGCTCACTGGGGAGATTTCAGAAGTGCACCCTTCCTATCAAGTACCCTGGACCATACCTGCCGTTTACAGCAGTAAAGGTACTGAAGCGAATCCCCTGTGTGCGTGCCTGTTATTCTCCCCTGACCCAGCTGGGCCACCTCTCACCTGCGTCCCTTCCATCAAGCCTGCCCTGGGGCCCACTCCGCCTGCGGGGAGCAGAAACATCTCAGCTGCCATCCCATCACCCCTGGAGGTCTGCAGCGCGCTGGTACCCATTACGAGGAACCACAGGTGGCGTCACGAGACAAAACTGTTATTCATCCCTTCATGTAACAAACCCCTTTTAAAGAGTGACCTCAGGGTATGGGCCCCGGAGCCGACTGCCGTGACAGCCCACAGAAGGTCAAGGCCTGGGTACCGAGTTTCCCCCATATCCCCCTGGGCGAGTCACTACCAGGTACAATAAAGTTCATTTCCTCCTGGCAGAGGGAGTCTAAATGCCGGCACCGGGCAGTTTCAGAATGCTATTAACCTGCAGAGTAACCCCATATCTACAGGTTGATAGCGTTTGTTCACGTGACAGGTTCCCTTCCCTTCTCCCACAGATTTAGCAGATATTGAGAGTGAATGATTAGTGCAGGAGACCAAAAAATGTCTTTTAAGTGACAAAAGAAGAAGGTTTATCTGATAATGTATATTACAAAGTGTCTTATCTTTACTTGCACTATTGATTAATGAAATCAGGTTAGGCTGGAGCAGGAGCACAGTGATAGGACAATCAGAGGGAGACACTGGCAGATCGTGCTGCAGCTTATTCTAGTAAGGAGTTTATCTCACTTCAGTGCTGAGCACTTCTACACAACCATATCACTGCCACTGCTTCTGAACATGTGCTGAATGGAAAGCGGGAATCCCTCCCGCCTGTGTACGATGTGTACGTGAGCAGACAGTGCAGCATTCTCTACCCACTAGCTGAGAGATAACTGAAGCTTAGCGCTAGAGCCTGCAGAGGGGAGAACTGGTGACAATTGCAGGACACACAGGGGCCAGAATAGAATATACACATAGCAGTAGCCACCTGACATGACTGTTATGCCCTCAATATAACATTCATTGTGTACGCTGTCCATCAGTGTACAAGCTGTGGGGATCTGGCCGAGGCCGGCAGTACCAGGCACTCACACTTATATGGATCTTGCTGTGAAGGGGCGTCAGCGCCCCAGTGAGCACCATGGACCATTTGTTCTGTTAATTGGGAGGACCAATAACGTAATGCAGTAAAGTACCTTTACATTATCTGATAATGCCCTGTATATTATGTACTTACATTATTATTGCTATTATTACATACAGTTTTTACAGTACAGACTCATTTCTTGTTACATCATTTAGATGAAAAAGCGAGGTCTGGTTCCCACAGATGCCACATATACTGCCCTGTTCAACGCCTGCGCGGAGTCACCATGGAAAGACTCGGGTCTGCAGCACGCACTGAAGCTGCGGAAAGAATTGATGGACAAGAACATTGCGCTTAATCCCATCACTTACCGGAGCTCGCTGAAGGTCTGCACGCTGAGCTCAGGACTGCAGGGGAGCTGTGAGCTATTTAAGGTAAGTCAAGGTCACAGTCCTGGTCACCCACAATGGAGTCCTTATAAGATGCCCCTATCGTAGATTAACCGGGAGGGAACAGCATCATTGTAATCATTCCACGGGGAATCACCAGTGCACCATGTCTGGCCGGGGACTTAGCAGCCATCAGAAAGCACCACCAGAGTTCAGTTCTTCTGTGGGGACCAGGGGGTCACTTACTAAATCTGAGAAAGGTGGACAGCTTTGTACTATCTGCTACCAACACATCCACTGTCAACTTAAGAGATAGGAAGATGGTGCTGGGGTGTAAATTTTCAGCTAGTTAGTATGTGACCTGTTAGGGGGGCACAGTGACCCTACTGATCCTGGGCACTGGTGCAGCACTGCGCCCCCTTCACTGTGTTTTTCACTGGCCACCCGGCTGTTCTGGGAACGGCAAAGTGACGCTTTCCCTGAGATTTTGATTTTGGTTAGATTTCTCTTGCAATACTCAAGCAGTGATGTCGCGAGCTGGATAATAACAAGCTAATATGGTCTTCTTGGGTTTATAGGAAATTGCACAAAAATTCCGTGTCGTTGGCCCTGAAACATTCACCGTCCTGTTTATGGGATGCATAAAGGATGAAGAGCTGGGCTTCCTACAAGCTCTGCAGGTATGGCTTGCTGCACACATCCTACATCCTATATCCGTACAGTGCACACTTACCTGGGAATTATGTCTCACACTTCCGACATGATGAGATGCGCAAAAACATTGAGGAATCATGGAGCAACTGTTCATTTTACTAATACAGATATTTCTTGCTGCAGTATTTCTGCTGAAGTGACGATGGGGCATGCCGGCTGAGGGTGGGACTCTTGGAGTCTCTGATGACTCTGTTGTGCTCGGTGCACATTACGTTTGTGGCCATTGTTGGGCGCATACACATAGAAGGTGTGTGCCCCCTAGTGGCCACTGTCAGGATGGATGATGAGGCATCCGTCCACTATTGGGACCCATTGTAAAGAAATGTATACCGCATTGCAGAGGTCGCTCTACATTTTTTACAGAAGAGTAAAAATCCTCCTCATAGTATTTTTCAGGAGTATTTTTAGTCAGTCTTTGAATATTAGAGAAGAGGCTGCAACCTGTGCTTTGCTCTACCGCTTCACCATCTTTGACGTATATTTACGTCAAAGGTCGTGTCCCTGCCTTTGATGTGATCTCGCACACCGAGCCCACATATTTCCCTGCACATGATGACTGATTTAATCAACCATCATCTGCCTTTAATAGCTGCTGATGTACTGTTGCTCCGCCTGCTGCTATTAACCCGTTAAATCCAGCTGTCAATCGCTGACAGCGGGATTTAACGCACCTTGGCTGGAAGCGCGTCATACATCCTGCCACGTGATTGTGGGGCGCCGATGGGTTGTCATGACAGCTGGGGGTCTGCTGATGACCTCCCATACATGTCATTATGACCCTCCTATGGGCCGGCGTTCATAGAAGATGGTGATTTCTGCTATAGATAGCAGTGTATGTACAGCACAAGCGATCAGACGATCGCCGCTCCAAGTCTCCTAATTAATCTGATCAGTAAACATTGTAATGGGGAAAAAATCAAAATGCCAGAATGACGTTTTTTTGGCTGCCACAGCATTGCAGTAAAGTGCAACATCAAAGTGGTTGCAGGGAGTATATAAGGATATGTAGCTCACAAACTCCTAAATATATGATGTTTTCATTTACAATGTATCTAATTTATACATGTATATAGAGAGTACTGAGCATGGATTTGTAAGGTTTCATAACTTCCATGCTAGACAAAATTCTATAAAATAAATAATGTGACAATTCTTTCATGGCCGGAGGTGATAATAAACTGATATAACAGTGTACACTAGTAATTAGAATTCCCTGGGCTCGGGTGTAAGAGGCAATATTCCTGATGATCAGGGTCCCGTGTAGGGACGGTCACTGCTGTATACCATCTAGTACAGAGGTACAGAAGCTGGCGGCGCTCCCATAACCTCCGGGCTGCTGGATTCTATCAAACATCTCCATGTTATTCTGTATACAGTTATATTCTTCTTTCCATCACAATGCGGTGGGATATCACTACAATATGCCAACATGGTGTGATTAGTGGAGGGCGGCTGTCAGTATCCCCCGACTTTAGAATTAGATTGAATAAACCTTCAAAGGGGGTGTACAAAGTTTAAAAGATATCTCCTATCCATAGGATAACTTCCCGATGGATGGGGTCTGACTGCTGGGAGCCTCACCAATCCTGAAAACTGGGGATTTGAAGAGTCCTTAGTGACTGATGTGATGGTCGATCATTGCTGCACCATACATTCTCTATGGGACGACTGTAGCTCTGTGCTCGGCTGGTCTTCAGCACTCCCATTAAGAATGAACGGAGCGGCAGTGCGTATACTCAACCACCACTCCATTCATCGTCTGTGGGACTGCCAGAACTAGTGGAGCGCTGCTCTTGGCTATTTTGGGCAGTCCTATAGACAGTGAATGGAGGGGAGGCTGAGCATGCTGCCTGTTCTTGGGTTTGCTAGGGGTTCCAGCAGTCAGACCCTCAGTGATCAGTAAGTTATCCCCTAACCTTTGGATAAGAGATGATTTTCTATTTTGGCAATAACCCTTTAATTGCATCCATGTGGTTATTTTCCCCTATCCTGTCCACCTTTATTATGTCCGTTATTCCCTCTGGTGGTCAGTGCAGCCATGTAGTGTATGTCTGTACTACTCAGGCTCTGGGGGCCGGAGCGTGCAGCTACAGAGCAACCTGCTCCACATCACTGCCAGGAGGGGAGATTTATTGCTGTGTAGTTAGTCCAGGTGGTGCCGACAAGTAGAGGGAACAAGTTCTGGCAATCCTGCCAAAGGAGCACAGTTATTCCTGCACCGGACCTGCATCTCCGGTGTGCGGCGGCCGGGAAGGTGCCCGCTCTCCTCAGGGAAGATGCTGACGGCCCGCAGGCACATACCCGTCCTTGTGCCAATGCCCAGGAGATAAAGCAGGACATTTATCTAAGTAGAGATGTGGCGTCTCCCACCCGCCTGTCATATTTGTAGATGACGCGTGGCGGAGGGCAGAAGCCGGGGCAGGACTCCTGTCCGGCTGCAGAAGTCTCATGTGTAGTGATACTCATGTGACTTTTCTAAAAGCATAAATCGGCCCGCAGAGGTGTCAGCGACGCTGGCTCAGACGTTACTGTGAGCGGAATAACAAGGCTTTGGTAACAGTTTCACCTCTTTATATTGTATTAGCTCCTTTACTTAGTCCTAGTTCAGACTGGTCTAAGAGATCGCCTGCTGATTCCTTTCTTGCGATTCTGATAGGAGATTTCTGTTAGAAGTTTGGCGCAAGGCTAGTGATTAGACTGGCTAGTGATTAGACTGGCCAGTGATTAGACTGGCCAGTGATTAGACTGGCTAGTGATTAGTCTGGCTAGTGATTAGACTGGCTAGTGATTAGACTGGCTAGTGATTAGTCTGGCTAGTGATTAGACTGGCTAGTGATTAGACTGGCTAGTGATTAGACTGGCTAGTGATTATAGACTGGCCAGTGATTAGACTGGCTAGTGATTAGACTGGCTAGTGATTAGACTGGCTATTGATTAGACTGGCTAGTGATTAGACTGGCCAGTGATTAGACTGGCCAGTGATTAGACTGGCTAGTGATTAGACTGGCTAGTGATTAGACTGGCTAGTGATTAGACTGGCCAGTGATTAGACTGGCTAGTGATTAGACTGGCAAGTAGATAAGGATTTTGTGCCAGATTTTTAGTAACAAAGGGAATACAGCGGTCGGCCACTTTAGGTGGACTGTTCCAGTAGGCAGCATGCTGATAAGTTATTTTTTGACGTTTTGCATGATTTCCGCTGTCTTTGGTTGGCATATCCCCCCCCCAATGGCACTTCCATCTGCAACCTGTAATGGCCAGTCGGGATACCCGCGCTGGCATCGGGGTCTTATTGCATGGATAGGCACGCTGGTGACTCGCCCCCAGGGGGCCGGTGGCTGATCGCCGGGGTTATATCACGTTGGCTGGCCCAGGGCGGTCAGTACACAAAAAGGGGGTATAAAATTCTAATAAAAGTTCGGGGAATTCGTAACGCCACCTGTGGTGTCTGGTGAAGGTCACCAGCGCCGCAACAGTACTCCGAGGCCGGTGTCAGGGCAGCTAAGATGGAGCGGGCCTCAGGGCAGTATAGAACGATGCAGTTTGCGCTGGGCGTTGTGGTGCAGGGAGAGGACGATAGCGCAGCAGAAGTAACGGACAGAGACAGGGGGTTTGCTTTGTTACCTTTTACTGGTACAGCTGTTAAGTACGGTCCGGGGTACTCCAGGTGAAGGGCACACTTTTGGACTTCTCCCCAGTGAGCGGGTATAAGGCCTCCTGTCTCTATGTATGCTCCTGGCCAGCCTGCAACTGGGCCTAGCTTATGTGTCCTGCTTTTTCTTAACCTGTTGCTCTGAGGTAGGACCTGCGGTTGGTAACCACTTTCCCTGGACGTCGGGGTTCCTGGTCCTGTACGTGTCTATCTTCAGGTTTGCCAGGGACTTGTAGTCCTCCTGGGATTCCGGTTGTTCCTACTGGGTGTAATGGATCCCTGTAGGCACGGACCCGGTGTCCGGTAAATATAGCGGGGTGAGCTTACTGAGCTCCTCTGCCCACTTGGTTTCTCTCTCTTTATCTCCTCGCCGTCGGCCACGCTCGGGGCCTTCACTACAAGGCAGCTGGTGTACTGCGTCTTCACCGCTCTCTGAGCATCGGCACGCTCTCAGACACCTTCTGTCTGACTGCTCTGCACACTCACTCACTGCAGACTGAAGACTAATCTGTTCTGAAGACTGAGCTGCCTGGCTCCACCTTCCCTTTATATATCCCTATCCGGGCTCCCTCTGGTGGTATGAGGTGGAAAGTGGAGGTGTATGAAAGTAGTGAGGGCCTCTTGTGAAGAAATCCAGCCATGCCCCCTTCTGGGTTCTGTGGCACCATGCGCAGCAGGGCACCACATTCCCCCCTAGTAAAACTCAGTACTCCCGGACTGAAGCAATTTTGCAAAACAGGTTAAACAATAATAACATTTCTTCCCTTTTTGGGAGGCACATCTCTTGAACATTACAGGTGTAAAAACATAATAAATATATACAAATATAGAGCGTCCTCAGAATTTAAGTCTGTTCCGGTGAGGTCCCCTGACAGGGTGTCCATCTCACAGGTAAAGTACAAGGTAGCTTGAGGGACCTGTCCAAAGCAAACCCTCCACGTAGGCCCTTGGGTGGCTGCAAGGCATGGCGATTCTGAGTTGGACCTCCACTTCTGCCACCCAGACAGGTTTTTATTCTGAGGTCACCTAAAGGGGGCACTCCAGGGAGCGCAATTATTTACAGGAAACAGTTTTTGGGCTGCACACAGTCCTCTTCCACAAACTTCTTTATGTATATACCCTTACTGGTAACTAGATGCAAGTTAAGTGTCCATATCACTTGAATTGTTCATTAGCAAGGCAAAAACACATATGAATAATGAAATACACGAAAATTACATACAAATAACATACCCCAGGGACAACTATCTACACTGTCAGAGTTTCCTTTCTATTCTCTCTATCTGACAGGGGTCTGACCTTTGGTGCTACGTGTCGACCTACGTGGTACTGGGATGCTTGTGGTACTGGTAGTTGCACTACTTTCCATTCTGTCAGCACTAGGTGTGGAGGGGCTACAAGACTGCCTTGACCTCTCTGCGGGACTGGCAAGTGTACCATTAGTTGGCCTTCTTGCTCTGCTCCAACCTGGGATCCTTCTTCCGGGGATTCTTCTTGAGCAGGCTCTTCTGGGGCACCTACAGGTTCTTCTTGCTGTGGGTAGAAGGTGATTACAGGTATGATTACTGCTCCTCCTAGTTGGGGCCAATCTGCCGGGAAATCTCCTAATTCAGTATGTATTACTGCTTCTTTAGGCTCCTCTGGTACGGTGAGAGGCACTTCCTCCTGGGGCTTTAGCAGACCTGGACACAACTTCAGATGGTCTCTGGATACTGTTGCAGTCGTTCTTCCTCCGTCCTTAGTTATTAAACAGGTCTTCCGGTTATCAAACCTTGAGTTTAACACAGTGTAGGGTTCTCTCTCCCACTGGTCATCAAGTTTGTGGTTTCTCCTTTTTCTTTTTAACACCACTTCTCCTGGTGTGACGGGTTCTGCGGGCGCACTTCTATTGTAGTGGGCTTCCTGTTTGTCCCTCACCCGAGTGAGACTGTCTTCGACACAGGCCTGTACTCTTCTGTACTGCTCTTGTCTGGTCGTGTCCCAGTCCTCAGTGGACATATCTGCTTCGGGTTCTACTACACCAAGCTCCAGGTCCATGGGCAACTTCCCGGGTCTTGCTCGCATGAGATATGCTGGAGTACAATTGGTGGAACTCACAGGTATGTGGTTGTACAGATCTACCAGGTCAGGTAGTAGGTCTGGCCACTAATTTCTCTCCTCTAGTGGTAGGGTCTTCAGCAGGTCGATGATGATGTTGTTCATCTTTTCACAGAGACCGTTGGTTTGGGGGTGGTACTGTGTAGTCCGGATCTTTTTACACCCGTACAGATGGCAGAACTCCTTGAACAATTCGGCCTCAAAGGCTGAGCCTTGATCTGTCAGCACCTGCTCCGGGTATCCATGTGGCCTGTTGAAGTACGCCTGAAACGTCTTTGCCACGGTTTCTGCCGTCAGATCCTTGCGGGGGCGACCACCAGGAACCGGGAGTAGTGATCCACCATGGTCAGTGTTATGCACATGCCCGGACTGACTGGCGTGTGCGTGTTTAGTGATCCCACTGGACCAAGAACCGGAGAGTGCCTGGAGGGGCGTAACTAAGTATCTACCCGATCCGACCAAGGTCGCACGACGGCTAACGACGCCAGTGCACCAGGGAGGAACTGAGCAGAGGGACCAGGTGCTACTCCAGGTCAGACCCCGGACACGGCTGTTGACCCACACCGGAGAATACAGGAACAGGCAGGTTAGGCTGGCACACTGACTGGTGGGTATAGGCAGGCACGGCTGGTATGCAGACAGGCGGGCACTGGTAAGCACGACTGGTATGCAGGCAGGGGGTACTGGCAAGCACGGCTGGAGTGCCGACAGGGAGGCACTAGCAGGTTGGAGCACAGACTGGATAAGTTCCAGTACAGACTGGGACTCAGGAACAGAACCGCAGATGCGGTAGACAAGCAGAGCAGAGCGAGACCGCCTGGAGCGGCGAGCAAAGGCAGAGCAGAGCGAGACCGCCTGGAGCGGCGAGCAAAGGCAGAGCAGAGCGAGACCGCCTGGAGCGGTGAGCAAAGGCAGAGCAGAGCGAGACGGCCTGGAGCGGCAAGCAAAGGCAGAGCAGAGCGAGACGGCCTGGAGCGGTGAGCAAGGCAGAGCAGGCAAGAACCGCCGGAGCGGTGAGCAAGGCAGAGCAGGCAAGAACCGCCGGAGCGGTGAGCAAAGGCAGAGCAGAGGGGACAGGGCTCTGTTCACACGGAACAGACTGGAAGGGAAAGGCAGAACCAGATACACACAAGATACTTGCAATGAAATAGCGAGTGGACTCTAAACTCACAAACGGGAGTACAGGGACAACGAGTAGGAGTTAGGTACGGGTTCAGACTCTGCAGGAAAAGGGAAGGTACGGACATAGAGAAAAACAGGTAACAGGCTAGGAGAGTATTCAGACAAGAACAGACACAGCAGCAAGATACAGGAGCGGGTCTAGGTATGCGGCCCCTAAAAGGCGGAACGAACAGGCTAGGAGCGTGTTCAGACAGGAACAGGCAAGATACAGGAGCGGGTCTAGGTATGCAGCCCCTAGAAGGCGGAAAGAACAGGCTAGGAGCGTGTTCAGACAGGAACAGGCTAGATACAGGAGCGGGTCTAGGTATGCGGCCCCTAGAAGGCGGAAAGAACAGGCTAGCAGCGTGTTCACACTGGCCTGGAAATACAGCCTCCAGGATAGGCAGACAGACAACAGGCTAGAATATAGTTCAGACAGGACCTGGCACATCAGCAGCGAAAAGCCATCTGACGGAATGCATTGCTCAGGCACCAGCTTGTATGAGGAGCTGGTTTAAATATCCAATGACTGATAGCAATAGGCTGAGGACGCATTAGGGGTGTGCCCACAGCAGCTACACGAAACAGGAAGTGACCGGGCCGCCGCCCTAAGCAGCCAGAACAGAGGCAAGCAGACAGCATGGAAAGAAGCCAGGCTAGCAGACTGGACTGATGATCAAGTTTGCGATCTTGCATATTGGGAGATGGTGCCCTATGCAAGAACGCCGCCAGGTATGTTAGAGTCAGGGCATAGGAATATCCTGACCTGCTGGGTGACAGCTTGACATGATCCAGGGCCACGATCTCCAAGGGTCGAGTCGTCTTGATGGGTTGCAGGGGTGCCTTCTGGCTGCTGTAGTCTTTTCTCCTGAGGCTACGGGGTCCACAGTCCCGGCACCACCTCTCAATGGAACTGCGCATTCCTACCCAATAAAACCGACACTTCAGCAGGGCTTCTAGCTTCTTCCAGCCAAAGTGCCCCGCCTGATCGTGGTAGGCCTCCAACACCATCTGGATGTCCATCCTGGGCACTACAATCGGCCATACCATCTCATGGGTCCTCGGGTTGACGTACCTCCGGCACAGCTTCTCTCTATAGATGAACAGCCGGCTTCTCTCATTCCACAGTTGCTTGGCTTGTAGAGACGCGTCTTTCTCCAGGGAGGAACCTTCCTGGGTTATCAGTTCCTTAATACGACTGACAACCGGGTCACTGTCCTGGGTCTCCTTCCAGCTGTGGTGAGGCAAAGGGTTTAACGTCCTACCGCGATGGCTACTGGAGGCTCGTTGCTCTTGGACCATTCCATTACGGTGAAAGGCAGGTAGCTCAATCTCCTCCAGGTCATCCACTTCCTCTTCAGTGTCCGACTGGTGAGGCCTCCTGGACAGGGCATCGGCGTTGGCATTATTGCGGCCTGCCCGGTACTTAACTGCTTCCCGACCGCCCACTGTATATAAATGTCGGTGCTGCCTGGGCTCTGTGCAGCGCCGACGTTTAAAAACGGTGGTTGGTCCCGCAGTGCTCAGGACCCCCAGGGTCCTGCAAGCGCTGCGGGTGCGGTGCAGAGCGATAGCTCTGACAGGGGACATCATCGGGACCTGATTGGATCAGGTCCCAATGATGTTAACCCTTTGCTATCTTCTATATGCCGCAATCTATAGTGATGGCGGCATATAGAAGATAGTGAGAGGAGAGGGGGTCGTCCACTTACCTCTCCGACGGCCCCCTGATACCTTCCAGGACCTGCCGTTGAAATGGCAGCTGGAGGTCACATGACCGCCTCCAGATCTGCCATATACGGTGTCCTGCTAGGCTCAGCCTGCAGCTGAGTCGAGCAGGAGAAGGACAGTGTGAAACTGTCAGCATAGATCTCAACCAATGCAATACATATCTATTGCATTGGATGAGATCAGTGATTAGAAAAATAAAAATTAATGTCCCATACAGGGACTAAATAAAAATGTAAAAAAAAAATCACAAAATAAATAAAAATAAATAAATAAAATATTAAACCAATAAATCCATATATTTATGCAAAAACAAAAAAAGTACACATATTTGGTATCGCCGCGTCCAAAACAACCCGATCTATAAAACTGTCACACTAATTAACTCCTGTGCACACCGTAATAAAAATAAATAAAAAACGGAGCAAAAAACTATGCTTTTTCATCATATCGCCAAACAAAGAGTCGAAAAAAATGCGATCAAAAAGCAAAATGGAAATAAAAATGGTACCGCTGAAAACGTCATCTTGTTCCGCAAAAAAACGCTCCATACAGCTCCATCAGCTGAAAAATAAAAAAAGTTATAGCTCTCAGAATAAAGCGATGCAAAAAAAATATTTTTTCTATAAAATTGTTTTATTGTGTAAAAGCGCCAAAACATAAAAAAATATACAGTAAGTGTAGTATCTCTGTAAACGTACAGACCCGAAGAATAACGCTGCCTTATCACTTTTACCACACACAGAACGGCATAAAAAAAACTCAAAAAACAATTCCTGAATTGTTGGTTTTTGTTAATTTTACCTCACAAAAAACAGAATAGAAAGCGATCAAAAAATGTCACGTACCCAAAAATGGTACCAATAAAAACGTCAACTCGTCCCGCAAAAAACAAGCGGTCACATGACTCTGTAGGCCGAAATATAGAAAAATGATAGCTCTCAAAATATGGCGATGCAAAAACTAGATTTTGCAAAAAAAAGCGTCTCTTAGTGTGTGACAGCTGTCAGTCATAAAAACCCGACATAAATCTGGTATCGCTGTAATCGCACCGACCCGAAGAATAAAGTAATCTCATCACTTATACCGCACGAGAAACGGCGTAAAAAAAAAAAATAAAACCAATTCTTCACCTGCTACTGATTTTGTTTATTATGTCTCCCAAAGATCGCAGTAAGGCTCTGCTCACATTTATCCTGCACTCTGCGCTGAGCACTTACACCAGAGTTTCCGTGTAAATCTCTGAGATACGTGATTGAGACGGAACCCATGACGGAAGATTCCCTGTAATGAGGCAGATATAGGCCACTGTGGATGCCATCTGGCCTGTGAGCCCACGGTGTCAGTTTTTTAGGCGTGCATAAAAGTGCGGTTGACCACAGTTTTGTGCACTTCTGAAAAAAAGGACACCGCTAAACAGAGGCCAGACGGAGTCCAGAGTAACTCTGCTGCCTCATTACAGTGAATGGATCCCACAGGGGTTTCATCTGAATTACATCACTTGGAAATTTAGATGGAAACCCCGATGTAAGTGCTCAGCCTCGAGCGCCGGATAAATGTTACTTAAAATGTTCCCAATAAAAGCTTCAACTCAGTCCTCAAAAAAAGCTAGTCCCCACTCAGGTCCGTCATCTGTCAAAAATATTCCAAGTTACTGGTAGCAGAAAGGCTCTGGAAAAGCGAAATGGCCCTTGCCCCCCAAAAGAAATTCAGAAAATTTGGTGCTCCCAAATCCAAATGCCTATTCTACAATAATTTGTTCTCCAATTGTCAAATAGCGCTCCGTCCCTCCCAGATCTCGCCGTATGGCTGAGCG
Organism: Phyllobates terribilis; assembly: GCF_046119375.1. NCBI lineage: Eukaryota > Metazoa > Chordata > Amphibia > Anura > Dendrobatidae > Phyllobates > Phyllobates terribilis. Next base: position 1,108,568 of record NW_027363295.1, read on the forward strand.
GTACGATACAGCCAGATATGGGGTATTGCCACTTTTAGAAGAAATTGTGTGACGCATTTCGGCACCATTTTTACCCATTGCCCTGTGTGAAAACGTAAAATCTGAGGGTAAAACATTTTTTTGTGGTAAAAATACAATTATGTTTTCTTCACTGCCCAATGGTATAAATTTAAAAATTAAAAAATACTCACTACTTCCCTAGATGAATTCCTTGTGAGGTGTAGTTTACAAAATGTGGTCACTTGTCGGGGTTTCTGCTGTTTCGGCATGTCAGCGACTCTTCAAATGTGACATGGTGTCTGCAACCTATCCCAGCCAACATAGCGCTCCTTTCTCTTCCGAACCCTGCCGTACACCAAAGCAGTGGTTTTCCTCCACATATGGGGTATCGGCGTACTCAGGAGAAATTGCACAACAAATTTCATGGTGCAATTTCTCCTATTACCCTTATGTTAATCCAAAATTAAGGGATGAAAAACGTTTTTGAGGGAAAAATATGAAAATTTTATTTTTACAGCTCAATATTATAAACTTCTGTGAAGCACCTGGGGGTGCGAGGTGCTCACCAAACATCTAGATAAGTTCCCTAAGGGGTCTAGTTTCCAAAATGGTGTCACTTGTGGGGGATTTCCACTGTTTAGGGGCATCAGGAGCTCTCCAAACGCAACATGGCGTCCGCTAATTATTCAAGCAAATTTTACATTGAAAAAGTCAAATGGCGCTCCTTCCCTTCCAAACCCTGCCGTGCGCACCAACAGTGGTTTTCCTCCACATATGGGGTATCGGCGTGTTCAGGAGAAATTGCACAACAAATTTCATGGTGCAATTTATCCTATTACCCTTATGATAATGCAAAATTAAGGGATGAAAAACGTTTTTGAGGGAAAAATGTGAAAATTTTATTTTTACAGCTCAATATTATAAACTTCTGTGAAGCACCTGGGGGTGCAAGGTGCTCACCACACATCTAGATAAGTTCCCTAAGCGGTCTAGTTTCCAAAATGGTGTCACTTGTGGGGTGTTTCCACTGTTTAGGGACATCAGGGGCTCTCCAAACGCAACATGGCGTCTTCTAATTATCCAAACAAATTTTACTTTCAAAAAGTCTAATGGCGCTCCTTCCCTTCCGAACCCTGCAGTGCGCCCAAACAGTGGTTTTCCCTCACCTATGGGGTATCAGCGCGCTAATGAGAAATTGCACTACAAATTGTATATTCCATTTTTTCCTGTTACCCTTGTGAAAATAAAAAAATTGGGTCTAAAGTAACATTTTTGTGAAAAAAAGTTAAATGTTCATTGTTTTCTTCCACATTCCAAAAATTTCCGTGAAACACCTGAAGGGTTAATAAACTTCTTGAATGTGGTTTTGAGCACCTTGAGGGGTGCAGTTTTTAGAATGGTGTCACTTTTGGGTATTTTCTGTCATAAAGGCCCCTCAAAGTCACTTCAAATAAGATGTGGTCCCTAAAAAAATGTCTTTGTAAATTTTAATGGAAAAATGAGAAATCGCCGGTCAACTTTTAACCCTTATAGATTCCTAACAAAAAAAAATTTTGGTTACAAAATTGTGCTGATGTAAAGTAGACATGTGGGAAATGTTATTTATTAACTATTTTGTGTGACATATCTCTCTGATTTAAGGGCATGAAAATTCAAAGTTTGAAAATTGGATAATTTTCAACATTTTCACCAAATCTCCGATTTTTTCACAAATAAACGCAAGTGATATCGAAGAAATTTTACCACTATCATGAAGTACAATATGTCACGAAAAAACATTCTCAGAATCAGGGGAATCTGTTGAAGCGTTCCAGAGTAATTACTTCATAAAGTGACAGTGGTCAGAATTGAAAAAATTGGCCCGGTCACGAAAGCAAAACCAGGCTCTGGTGCGAAGTGGTTAAATAAATATTGATTTTATTGGCATCTGTGCTTCATTTATCTTGATTGGATTGCTTTAAGACTGAAGTATTGCATTTAATAGACCCCTTTACGCTTTTGGATTAAAATGTGATATGTTGCAGTTGTGAAAAGTACTTTTGCAAAAGACATGTAAATTATACTTGTGACGAATGCAAACAGTAAATTTAGCACCGTGAACCTTATTTACCATTTTATATAGAAAAAACTGAACTTTTTTTTTTAAATATATTTACATACAGTTTGATGTGATTAGTGATAGTTTACAGTTATATAAAGATTATTTTTTTATGTGCAAATGTGCAATATGCATGAATATTGCAATAAGGCCTTGTAACATATTTTGATACAAAAAAAAAAAAAAATTAAGTTTTTGATTTAATTTTTCATTTGTTTATGGACAACCATGTTCACATACAGTATAATAATGCAACAGGTATTCAAAGAAAACACTTAAATTAGCTAAAAATCAAGACTTTAATATGTCCGGTCAAAAATGACCAGAACATTATAAGTGTATAGTCGACCCGAACAGAACAGCAGGGTTAAGTCAAAAAAAATTTGAGCAGCTCGGAATTTGTTTTCCATTTTTTAGACTTTTTAAGTTTGGCTGCAGTGGCACAGAGAACGCGGACTCAGTGCTACAATAAAACAAGTTGTTTATTAACTATTTACAAAATTATTCAATTATATATCAGTGACAATACAGACAGTGTAGAGCGACCTCTGCGCTCTCTCTCTGTCTCGTGCTTGTGGTCACCGTCTGGCCCTGTTTATGGGCCTGGTTATCTGAACGATGCCCTATAAAATATCAAACCCAGCGCTACAGCACTAAGAAGTATGACACCAATAGCTTAGTTGTCGACTATATATCCTTGATTTTCCCTGATACAGGTAACCACTGTCTGTTAAGCTCACTAAACCTTGCGTGGCTCGGTTATACTCCTACTGAGCTTCACACCAAGAACATATACGGAGTACAATTACCACTGTAACATCAATATTCACATAAAGTATATGCAACATACATCGTTGTATGAATATTGGTATAAATGCACACTAACCTATAATAGTTAAAGATACACTGGACTGTCAGCCAATAGTGTCTGGGTCGAATCAGTATGGGCCTCCGTCAACCCGCTGTATTTTCCAATGGCAGTCGCCACCCCAGACCCTAACAGGTGCCCACACTACACTTTCCTGCAAGGATGAAAGTCTCACACTGTGGGCCACAGTCAATTTCTTCTACCACAGACCTTCTGTCCTTGCCTCCAATTTCCAGAGAGACAACTCATGCTCCCTTCTGCTCACATAACCGAATTTCTGTCCTTCCAATTGGGTCTACGCTCACACGACCGAATTTCCATTTCTGCAATAGGGTCTGCGCTATCTGCTATCTTTAGCCTCGACAATCAGGATCTCTTAGTCTTTGTAAGGACTCTGCACCCCTTGCTTAATCCACTTCCAATACTGATCTTGTGTTTCTGGACATACTCATCACCTACGTCAGGCCTAGCTACCACAGGTGACTTGTTACAAGTCGGGACGACGACTGACTTCCTGGCCTGACCCCTGTGGCTTTTGTATTTTTCTGCTGCAGATCACATGTCCCCTGTGCACCTAGCTCTGCTTTCCTCTCATTCAGCCGGCCTTCTGTCCCTTGGTTCCAATACCATTTCAGGTTCCTACACCTAAAGTCTCTGATCACTACATGACAGCATCTGCCCACAAATACCTTACAGCTCATTTCTATTATATGAGTCACTCACTCTCCTTACATTCCTCCACTCTTTAAACTCACCATTACTTGGATGAGAAAGGTTACTTATGCTTTAGACGCTCCTTGGTGGTGGTCTCAGAGTCGCCAATATCCAAACACACTCCTGTGTCTGCTGTATTACATACTGCCATATGAAATCATCTTCTGCATACCTCCTGGGTGAAACACCAGCATTGGTACATTCAGATCTGTGAAGTCCCTCCTGACCTGTCTCTTCTGGAACACTTAGGCCCTGAGACACTCTTCCTGTGATTTTGACCTCTAGCCTACCCTCTAAGCTAGCCCCGGTCATTCTCTCTTCATCAGACACATGTGGCGGTAGCATGTAAGGGTGCCGCACTCTCTCTGGTGCGACGCCTTCTCCTTTCGGGGTGTACTCTCCTTGTCACTCGATGAGGAACAGCCTCCCACGTGTAGTCCAATTTTCCCCAAGGGTGCTTCACTTGAACCAAAACTCGATTCCCCAGCTGTAATGGTGCCTCCTGCACAGGAGTTACTACAGGATGCCTTTTCCCCTGGGGCTTCTGTACAATCTTAAGTCTCAGTGTCTCTAACCGATGATGGTGTTTCCACACCAAAGTTGTGGTGTTTATCTTCGTACTATCTTCCTCTGGATCAAGCTCTAGCTCAGTAACCTTACGGCTGTTACGTCCAAACAGCAACGTGTAAGGCGTGTACCCTGTCATGGCATGAACCTGGTTACTGTACACCCAGACCAGTTCTGGTACAAATTCAGGCCATTGCATCTTCCTGTGTCACGGTGTAGGGGAATGCTGGTGAGGAAATAGCAGATACGGGCTGGGTGAGCAGGGAAAACTAATCTGTCCCTGGGAACCCTGAATAGCCCTGACCCCGAAGGTATCTCTGATGGTGAGAAGGTTTGGGTCTCCACCCTAAGCCCTAACTCCTTCACAAGCCCTGCACTAATTCCCCTAATCTCCCTCCTCAGAACAAAGGTACAGCAATCTCAAAGGAAAGGACTTCAGCGGCACAAAAAAACAGGACTGCACAGCACGGCTTCCACGTATAGAGTGAAACTCTATCAGCTGCACCACCTGGTGGAAGGAGAGGCTGCTTAAAGGCTAAGGGGAGTAGACTCACACAGAAACTCACATCCACCAGGACATGTCAATAGAATTGGCATTAACCCATGCAGTACAAGAGGGAATTTCACAGTTTAAGTTACAGCAGCATCTAGAATAGACCGCAGATACACAGCGCTAGACAGTGTGTGACATCCTGTCATCTTCCTGTTGTCCTCCACAATTCTCAGAATGTAGATAAAGTTATGTTGAAACGTTCACAGTCCCCATTTCCCTGTGGGTGCTAGGGTGTAGTCCTGGAATTCTCAATGTTGTACAGTTGGTGCAATTCATCCATGACTTTTCCATGAAAACAGGCTCCTAGCTCAGAGTGAATTCTTTCTGGACACCCGTATACCCACATGAAGTCATGACAGATGGCACAGGCCACTGACTCGGCTGTTTGATTCCCAGTGGGAGTCATGACTGCAAACTTTTTAAAATGATCCATCATCACCAGACAGTACAAACAACCATTATCGGAGCGGCTGATCATAAGATAGTCCACCATCAGCACTTCCAATAGGAAAGAAATCCTCTTCACCTATATAGATGTTCTGTGTTTAGGGGGTTTAGTCATCTCACCCTGATGGGATTTCCGGTAATCTTCTTTCACCACTCGATTTACTTGTGGCCAATACAGAAACCGTTGTAGTCATTGGAAAGTTCTCTCTGTTCTGAAGTGGGTATCACTCTCATGGGCTTTCTTCTTCACTCTGGGCTTCATTCCTTGTGAAATCATTAGCAGACTACAATGAGGCAATCTGGGCTACCGCCCAGGGCCAAAGGCTCCTGGGTACTTTGGCCATATTGTCCTCATTATAATGCATTTTTTCACCACTGTCGGCGGTGCACATCTCCGGACAGGTAGCTTTCCTAAAGCTCAGCTGCCAGCAATTCACAATGGTTTACTGGCATCTACAAGGCTATGTGTGTATGTACTCTTAGGAATAACAGAATCTTTGGTCCTCTCCTCCACTTTTAGCTGAGGTTTAGAGGATTAATCGGAGACATAGAACTGCTGTTCTCCACTTTGGAATCCTACCCTTCAGATATATGGTACATGATGTATAGTATTGATATACCAAAAATATCAGTAATAATCAATTAAATTCTGAAAGACATTAATCAATTTAAAATTTGTATTTATTTAGTTTAATTAAATCTTGCATGGAAGGATGAAGACGTGTTCTTGGAGAAGCCTTCAACTTTAGCAGGTGTTTCTTGCTGGTCAGGAGGCCACGGGTAGATGGTTCAAATCCTTCCATACAGGTACAGCATTGATGGTGGACATGCTGTAGTTTCTTCAGGGAGCTAGATGTGGGGGTTTTCTGTCCTCGAGATGTCTAAGGTGCCCTGGTGACAGCAGGCAAAAATGCAGCTTCCTCTGACAGCGCGAGCAGCCCTGGATAATCCACGCCGGCAGGATGATATCATCCGGCGGAAGATGGAACCTATGAGAAAAGATGTAAAACTAATGTAAGTAATGGGACTCCATATTAGAGGGTACTACTGTGGTGTCACTGTGGGAGAACGTTAGAGGAATCTCATCACACAGAGGGCAGGGATCTTTGCCAGTCATCATACATGTGACAATCCCACCACTGATAGATAACATCTGCTCCACATGACTTCTTCTCACTGACATCATACAACATGGAGATTATTGTCACACTTACCTCGCCTACTTTCCCCCTCTTCTACTTTCTCTGTTTTTTCTTGTCTTCTCAGTTTTAGAAAATATTTTCTTTTCTTCTGAACTGGAGATTCTAATCAAAAAGTCAGAAACAAATATTAATTATAAACTTCTAAAATATTTTCTTTGTATCTATATAGAGTTATGCAACTGATTAATATGCACCTGTAGCATTTCTGTGTGCCGCCATGTGGTGTCTCCAAGGAACTATGTCCCCTTATTATCATGACATTACTTGCAGCAAGCCACTGTGTTATTATATAATCAGTTAGATAATAATTCAATGCAACTTTAAAGAGGACCCGTCACTACATCAAAAGTGTCTGAGATTCACTATTATCTTATGTCTGCTTCTTCCCCGAGTATTCTGATATTTGTTTTGCTAAAATCCACCCTATGGTTGTAGAGATATGGGCATTTATATTTAGTGCTAATTTTTATGGTCTTTTCCAAGGGGGCATGGCTCACAATTTTATATTGCAGAGCAACCTAAAGACACGCCCCAGAGGATCCTGTGAGCACTGCCCTCTTGGAAAAGACGATAAAAATTAGCACTAAATAAGACCCGTAACTCAAAAAACGGAATACTCAGGGGAGCAACGGGAATAAAGTAAGTAATTTTTGGAGCCTTCATGTGCTGATTCACATTATAATTTTGGATTATAGGCTATAATTGGATGGCCTATAAACCTGTACATACCTGACAATGAGGACGAGGATGACTCGTTGTTTTTAGCAGTGAAACTCTGATTGTCTCCATTAGTTTTGGAAGAGGAAGACTCTTTCTGCCTGTTTGGTAGAAGAAAGACCAGTAAATTAAAAGGAAAAACAATAGAAAAAATGAAGAACACCTGTTTGTGAGGCCAATTAGGACAACCTAGAGGGGATACCCTGCCCAGGCCCTCAACTAGTAATATTGGCCTGAAATGAGCAGGAAATGAATGGCTGGTCACAATCATCAACTGTTATTGCAGTGTTATCACAAGCCAGATGCACAGAGGGGTGGTGGATGCTGGATTTAGATTTGTGTTACTCGTGTCTTGTATTTGGTTCTGAACATATATCAGAACTAAATCTCATAATAATAATAATCTACTCACATGTCTGAGTGTTTTTCACTGTTCTCTTGGGAACACTGTGGAGGTGACATAGGCTCTACATTGGTCATCATCCCGGTATTGGTGATATTTAGCTAAAACACACGGAGAAAAATAAATTGATTTATTTTTAAGCATTTTTGTAATTATAGGTTTTAGACATATTAGTAGCCACATACTTACTTTAGAAAACCTTTGATAATATGATACAAAGTTTTTTATTTCTGGCCAGTCATTGTCCTCTCTTGTGTCTGCCTCATCTGAATTCATGTGTCTGCTACAACGAGCTACAAAGTACAAGTGTTATCAGAGATAATTAGTATAAGACCCGGTCAGACAGTCACCCTGCTATCACTAATAATGATGAGAATTATTTTCACATAAAATGAAAGACAAGACACACAGCAGTTTTCTGCAGATGACGTCTCATTTTACTTACTGATAAAGTAGCGGGTGTCCTCATCTGACTTTAGCTCAGGAACGAACAGGGGCTTCTGACTTAGAAGATTGTCAAAGTCTAAGTGATGCAGAAATGGATGCATTTTGATCTCATTTGCTCCTCCTGGAAAAGGAAGACAAGAAAGAAAGTGATAGTCATTTTTAGAGAAACTGCTCCATATCGGTACAGTTTATGTTAACCTGAACTGAAGATGTAACAGCAGACATGAAGGAAATGTACTGAAAGTCATAGCATGAAAAATGGGGAATGGATAAGTAGGTAGAATACTGAACCTCATGGACGCAACCATTTGTCTGGTCACAGAGGTGTAATAAGTCATAATACTATTATAATATTACCTGTCCCAAGTCTATCTGCTGGATCTTTTCTGAGCAGCTGAGTGATGATGTCCTGAGCATCGGGTGGAGTAGAGTATTTATGATATGTCCAAATTAATTTATCTGTTATATAAAAAGCAAATATTACAGGAAATGAAACATTTTCATTTATTTTCATAAAAAATGTCCTTAATAAGGCTAGAAATTAAACCAGAAAACCAATGAAACCAAATAACAGTGACATCACAAGCATTCAGATTATTTTACTTACCCTCAAGGACACTGCGTAAAATATCTCTTTTTAAAGCCCCTTTAAATGGTGTACGTCCAAAAAGAAATTTATGTAGGGTGATCCCTACTGACCACCAATCAACGGGCCTTCCATAGCCTTTCCTTTGGATAATTTCTGGGGCCATGTAACTAGGGGTGCCAAAAGTCTGGAAACCAACAGAAGAATGAGATGATGATCAATAAGTATAATTGCGTCAAATAAGATCAGTGCAAACGTTTTATAGAGAAATTGTCAGAGAAGGAGAAAGAGATGAAATCTGTAAAGTGCAAGATCTTGTAAGTAAAGCCTACCTCTTCATCAAGGAACTCGCTGGTGATGTCCTCAGTTGAAGCCTTGTAGATATCTGAGCTTGGTCTCATGAGGCCGAGTTTTGAAACCCCAAAATCGGTGACCTTAATATGTCCTGTTGATGATATCAGGAGGCTGTGAAAGAAAGAAATGGTGTCAGACCCAAGTAATTACCCATAGACTGTATAAAAATTATATATTTTTTTCCCCTTTATTATACTACTGGGGTCACTTACTTGCCAGGCTTCAGGTCTCTGTGCACCACACCATAACTGTGCAGGTATTCTACAGCAAGAACCGTTTCCGCAATGTACATACGGGCCAGGGGGACTGGTAAAGGACCCCTGCGCTTTATAAGACTGGCACAGTCTCCTCCTATAGAAGAAAGCAAATATGAGAGGTGAGGGTTTGTTACAATGTAAATTACACATGATGAGGGTGAATATGAAATAAGTGGAAATATTGGGACAAGATGGCCTATATAGAGATATACTGTGTAATGTAGAGCGTATACTGTATAATACATGTAGCCATCCATGTGGGCACATTATGGTCATATATAGGTGCTAGGATTAAACAGACGTGGGCTGGATATAGATACAATGGATGTGTCCTACCTGGTACATACTCCATGACCATACACAGATGAAGTTTAGTTGGAAAAGAGCAGAACATGGAGGCCACAAAGGGACAATCGGCGAATGCTGAGATGTCCCTCTCCAGAAAGGCCAATTCAAGTCTCTTTGGCTTTTTCAGGTTCTCCTTGTCCATTGTCTTCATAGCACAAATCTGGTTTGTGTCTTTATGGCGCACTAAGTGGACGGCCCTGGAGACGAAGAAAATCCATGATTTATTACAAATTCTTATTAACAGTCCATCTATAGACCTCATCAAACGATCTCCTGTACTAATGGTTAATACTAGATGTGAGGCCATCACTATAAATCCATGTCTAGAAATGCATAAAATAATACTCCATAAATGATTATCAATGGAGGGTCCACATCCACGTCACATCCTAACTGACCTGACAGATAGATGTGGACAGTGATGTGGACTCCTGATTTCTCTATGGGAATATTACATGGGCAGGACACCGAGGCATCATCATAAGGAGCCCTGGGAAATAAATATTATACCAAAGTAAAGCTCACCCAAAGGCTCCACTGCTGATCAGTTTGATCGGTTTATAGTCGCTCTTACAAGGATTTCTCACTTGGTTCAATGATCCGATCAAGGCCTAAAAAGGAATAAGAAATGACATTAAGACAGAAAATGCAGGAGAATAAAAGCTCAAGATGCAGGAACGTCTCTCTTCTATATTATGTCCCCACTGATTACACTGTAGAGAACGTGATACCAGCCGGACCCTCCACAGACCCCATTATATTATAAAGGGAAATCCCCCATACACATAAATCAATACTGCAGGGAAGGATAAGGGACATCACACAGAGGGGGCAGGAAGAATAACGCCATTATCACACATAATATGTCTGATCTACATGACGAACAGTGATATCCCATTGTCATATGGAATATAACATGGGATGTATAATTCACACCCGTCATCTGATGATATACAGACGTCCCTCTGATACTTACACTGGCAGATTCCTGGATGATCTCTGGTGTCTCACATATTCCACCATCAGTATTTGCCGGCACAGTTATTCCTAAAATAATGAAGAAACGTCATTTATTAAATATCAGCACTTAATAACCAAAAGAAAAGGAAGCAAAAAAGTCAAATATCAAAAAAACATAACAAATTTTATTGATTAATCAGAACAATTCATGATAAAAAAATAATAAGAGAATGTTAGACACAGAGAACGCTCTCTCTTTCCAACCAAGAACAACTGATCAAAATCACTTCAAAACCTATTCATAATCGTATTCATACAAGTTTGTGTCTGTTTAGAATGTAGAAGATATAGGAACAATCTGTAGTCCTCAAAATAAATAAGACAAATAAAAAAGAGAAACCTGTACAGTCTGGGAGGGTGGGGAGCAAGACCCCGACATGTGTTTCGCATAGGCTTCTTCCAAGGGGTATTGAAGAAGTATTGCGTAGGCTTCTTCCAGGGGGTGTGGAAGAAGCCTAGATGAAACGCGCATCAGGGGCTCACTCCACACCCTCCCAGACCATGCAGGTTTCTCCTATTTATTTGCTTATTTATTTATACAGAGGATGAAGAATAAATCAACATATTCTTTGCCGTTCTCAATAATGTAATATTTGAATGTAAAATATTAGATGATCGTTTTACCTTCTATCAGATCGGATTTTGGCCCTGGCTGACTGTTATCAGGGTCAGCAACATTTAGGATTTGCCCCTCTGCGGAGTCGCCTTTTGATGTTTCCTGATGGATATAAGATATACAATTAATATAACATTTCTCAAACACTAGATTACCATATATATAAAGCGGGAAGGATTAAACCTGGATTTACTTGACAAGTTCAGTATTGGACGGACAATTCACGGCCGCTCTATCAAGCAAATTTACATTAATATTTAAGGGACTTGTATCTACAACTGTTCTCTAATAACTTCTATCAGAACTGCAGCATTTACAAGGAGGAAGATTGTGATGATGGAGTGAGACAGAGGTAGAAATACAAGCTCCGCACCGCTGAGTGCAGACTATCACCACCGAGGATGGAACCGCAGAGACAGGCCGCCATAGAATATCCTGTGTCTGCCTGGAGCGGAGAGGGGAAGGCCTCTATCATCATAAATCTGACCTTCTGCTATATGACTGGTAATCTGGAGAAGATCAGACAACAAGGACATGAGATGTAGAAGATGATGGATCCTTACCAGGCGCTCCAGTGAGTAGGCCGGATACTCCAGTACAAGCAGGACATTCTGGGCCAGTTGTTTAAAAAAGGCCAATTCTCCACTTTGGGATTTTTCTTCAGCCTATAAAGATGAAAATTAATAAGAAATGAAAATAATCAATAAAATTCATGAACATATATGGTATTGCCACGTTTGTTAAAGTCTGATCTGATAGGTGTTTGGTATCAATAAAAAACTGAGTTCACTTCGCAAAAAAAGGCTTTACTTAGTCCTATCAACAGAAAAATTACAATGTTATGGGTCTCTGAATATAGTGACACAAAGAACCATTTCATCTCAATTGGAATTTTTTTCCCCTTGTTTCAATACAATGTATGGTAAATAGGATGGAGACATTGAAAGCTGCAACTCATCCCAAAAAAGCAAGCCCTCACATGTCTATGCCAATGGAGAAATAACAAAGTTATGGCTCTTGAAAGAGAGTGAGGAAAAAATGAGAGCGGAAAAATGAAAAATTTTGTGGTCCATAAAGGGTTAACCAATCCTATTCCCTCCTCCCCCCGCATCCAGGACCTTCCCACCCCTAATTCAACTAACCCTTTAGATCCCACCCTCTCCTTTGTCATGTAGCCTGATTGCCCTGTTTTGACTCCAGGCTATTCTTATCTGGGTATTTGGCACAGGTTAAACTTAAACTTGTGTTCCATTATTATTTTCCATTATTATTATATATAATTTGTGCAGATTGTCTGCTACTTACCTGCTGTACTAATGTCCAGATGTTCTGCTGTAAATGCTCAAGATATTCTGAGCTTATACAACCTTGGTGGTATTTGGTCAGGCAATCTCTCACAAGCTCCATAACCAGCCGGTAAGTGAAGCTGAGGACGCCATCGGGTAGTGGTAGCACAAAGTCAGGGTCATAGGTGGTAAGAATCCCCTGGAGTAGTGCTAACACCTGAAGTCTGTCTGGAGGAATTCCAGACATTTCAAGTAATCCAAGTGCGGTCAGTATATGACTAGCTATATGGCTTATCACACCAACAGCAATGACACCGGAATGTCAAAGTGACAACAGGAGTGTAAAGACTTGTAGAAGTAGTGATGGTTAATTGTGATGTCATAATGGAAACTTGTGTTCTAATCTTAAAGGGGCATCTTACCTTATAAGGAAGTTGCCTTGCAACCCTTAAGTAGGCAACAATACAGGCTCAGCATCAGTACCAGATGCAGGCAAGGAGGAAAGCGCTATGGGTGCTTTACTCTTCTGATCAATTAGAGTCTTTTTATGTGAGATAAATTATTTATATCTGTTATACATAATAAAAATTATAGCATTTGTATCAATAAGAAATTCAGATTCCAGCGTCCGAGCGTGAGCGTCAGAGTGTCCGAGCGTGAGCGTCAGAGAGTGAGCGTCAGAGCGTGAGCGTGAGAGTCCGAGCGTGAGCAGCCGAGCGTGAGCGTCAGAGCGTGAGCATCAGAGCGTCAGAGTGTGAGTGTCAGAGCGTGACAGCGTGAGTGTCTAAGGGTGAGTGTCTGAGGGTGTGAGGGTGAGTGTGTGAGGGTGAGCGTGTGAGTGTGAGCCGCTAAAAGGCCGCCATCTTGTTCTGAAATCCCGCGTCGCTGATTGACCGCGGCCTGACCAATCAGCGACGTGGGATTTCCAGGACAGAAAGACAGACAGACAGAAAGACAGACAGACGGGATAAGGCAATTATATATATTAGATTACTATGAGGCTGATTCCACGGTATTACTATGAGGCTGATTCTATGGTATTACTATGAGGCTGATTCTATGGTAATACTATGAGGCTGATTCTATGGTATTACTATGAGGCTGATTCTATGATATTACTATGAGGCTGATTCTATGGTATTACTATGAGGCTGATTTGATGGTATTACTATGAGGCTGATTTGATGGTATTACTATGAGGCTGATTCTATGGTATTACTATGAGGCTGATTATATGGCATTACTTTGAGGCTGATTCTATGATATTACTATGAGGCTGATTCTATGGTATTACTATGAGGCTGATTCGATGGTATTACTATGAGGCTGATTAAATGGTATTACAATGAGGCTGATTAAATGGTATTACTATGAGGCTGATTCGATGGTATTACTATGAGGCTGATTCGATGGTATTACTATGAGGCTGATTAAATGGTATTACTATGAGGCTGATTAAATGGTATTACTATGAGGCTGATTAAATGGTATTACTATGAGGCTGATTAAATGGTATTACTATGAGGCTGATTCTATGGTATTACTATGAGGCTGATTCTATTGTATTACTATGAGGCTGATTAAATGGTATTACTATGAGGCTGATTCTATGGTATTACTATGAAGCTGATTCTATGGCATTACTATGAGGCTGATTCTATGGTATTACTATGAGGCAGATTCTATGGTATTACTATGAGGCTGATTCTATGGTATTACTATGAGGCTGATTATATGGTATCACTATGAGGCTGATTAAATGGTATTACTATGAGGCTGATTAAATGGTATTACTATGAGGCTGATTAAATGGTATTACTATGAGGCTGATTAAATGGTATTACTATGAGGCTGATTAAATGGTATTACTATGAGGCTGATTCTATAGTATTACTATGAGGCTGATTCTATGCTACTACTATGAGGCTGATTAAATGGTATTACTATGAGGCTGATTAAATGGTATTACTATGAGACTGATTTTATGGTATTACTATGAGGCTGATTTTATGTTATTACAATGAGGCTGAGTATATGGTATTACTATGAGGCTGATTCTATGCTACTACTATGAGGCTGATTAAATGGTATTACTATGAGGCTGATTAAATGGTATTACTATGAGGCTGATTCTATGGTATTACTATGAGGCTGATTTTATGTTATTACAATGAGGCTGAGTATATGGTATTACTATGAGGCTGAGTATATGGTATTACTATGAGGCTGATTCTATGGTATTACTATGAGGCTGATTATATGGTATTACTATGAGGCTGATTTTATGGTATTACTATGAGGCTGATTATATGGTATTACTATGAGGCTGATTTTATGTTATTACAATGAGGCTGAGTATATGGTATTACAATGAGGCTGATTATATGGCATTACTATGAGGCTGATTTTATGTTATTACAATGAGGCTGAGTATATGGTATTACCAAGATGCTGATTATATTTTATCACTATGAGGCTGATTCTATGGTATTACTATGAGGCTGATTACATGGTATTACTATGAGGCTGATTACATGGTATTACTATGAGGCTGATTCTATGGTATTACTATGAGGCTGATTTTATGGCATTACTATGAGGCTGATTATATGGTATTACTATGAGGCTGATTATATGGTATTACCAAGATGCTGATTATATTTTATCACTATGAGGCTGATTACATGGTATTACTATGAGGCTGATTTTATGGCATTACTATGAGGCTAACACTATAAAGTTGACATGGTCATTACTAAGAGGGTGACATGGTATTATTATAATCATGAAAGCGCTCATATCATGTGGTGCAAGTGTACCTCTCTATATTCCTACAACTTTCAGAGAAGAACGGTGAGAAAATAACTTTCTGCCTCGAGCAAGACAAGACTGGCATCACCATTGCCAACAAGCATCTTAAGAAAACTAATCCCATATCTCACTGCCAAAAAGTATGTCATCCTTTCTTAAATTATCTTTTTTTTACGCTACTACCACTCTTACTTTAGAAAACCCAATGTTATACAAAATTGTTAAATGTGATCATTCAAATGGCATTAGATGTGATTTTTAGCAGGGCAATAATACACACAAAATACAAGGTTTTATCTCTTTTTTGAGATTGTGAGCATGTGCGACCACCAATCCTATAGTAAATAGAGCTGTGGTCGCACATGCTCACTAAGGCGTCATTCACACGATGCTCTTTGGGATCCTCGTTCTCATGATCGGAGACGGTCCCAGCGATCAGACCCTCATTGATCGTACATTCATCACCTAACCTGTGCATAAGTGATATATGTGTTGATTATGAGATAGCCCCTTTAATAGGCAGCCATATTTGGTTTCAAGATCATCCTAAAATAATAGGGAATCCTTTTTCTTACCGAGACAGAAGAGTAAGATGACGCAGAGAAGACACAGACCTCCCATGGCGCCCTGGAGTCGTTCTCAGTAACGATTCCAGTAATGTGAAAGCCGCTGGTGAATTTAATGTGCGGGGGAGGTGACACCTGCAAGGCAATAGCAACTGAATCCTCTTAATTGCATTGTATAAAAATTGCATAGAAATCACGTGTCTCATTAAATGTAGAATTTATATTTATTTTCTATTATTTTTTTTTCTTTTGGATCCCAGCCAGGGAAGAAATTAATGTGGATCCTTATTTACCTCAAAATCTGATGCAATTTAACCCATGCATGCCCTGGACCATAGGCGGATTATGAGGGCAATCTGGGCTACCGCCAGGGGTCTGATGCTACGGGGGAGCCCATGGCCAGATTGCCCTCAATATGGTGGTGCACATATCCCGGCAGGGAGCTTTCCTGGAGCTCCGCTGCCGACAATACAGAATAGCAGCGCAGCTCCGCGAGAGCCCCTGTCGCCTGTGCTGTGACGTGCCGACGCAATGACATCATCAGCCTGCACGCGCCATGCAAGGTTAGCATCTGTTTTTTTTTATTAATATGTGTATGGGATGTGTGCCTATATATATGGGCTATGTGAGGGCTCGTACTGTATATAGGAGCCTATGTGGGTGCTTATTCTGTATATAGGAGGCTTTGTGGGGGCTTATACTGTATATAGGAGGCTATGTCAGGGCTCATACTGTATATATGGAGGCTATGTGGGGCTCATACTATAGATAGGGAGCTATGTGCAGGCTCATACTATATATTGAAGGCTATGTGAGGGCTCATACTGTATATAGGAGGCTATGTGGAAGCTCATACTGTATATTGAAGGCTATGTGGGGGCTCATACTGTATATTGGAGGCTATGAGGGGGCTCATACTGTATATTTGGGGTTATGTGAGGGTTCATACTGTATCTAGGGGGCTGTGCGGGGGCTCATACTGTATGTAGAGGCTCAAACTGTATATAGGGGAACTGTGTGTGGGCTCATATTGTATGTAGGGGCCATGTGGGGGCATATTGCCCTGGGCTTCTGAGCTGTTATCCTTATTGCAGTACGGCTTATGGTGGTCTCCTTTTCTTGTCCTGATTGAAGGAATTCCCTGATGAACCACTGAATGACCAAAAGAGGGGAAAACGCGTCGGAAGAAGATGCCATTAAGCTAAGTACATAACTGTTTAGGCCATATAGGGTATATATGTATATGTATGTAAAAACACATCTGTTTAGACAAGCCTATCACCTCAACTCACCAACCTAACTCTCCCCTGTCCCCTCCTAAATGTTAATCTTAATCTGCTCCTGCCTATTCACCTGTCTCCACATCCTCCATGCCCCCAAATACCACACGGTAAATGCCCTTAGACAAATTCTGACTGATGACCATGTTCTTCCTATTGTGTCCCCCTATTTCCATATAGATTGTAAGCTTGCGAGCAGGACCCTCACTCCTCCTGTAACTGTTGAAATGTCATACATTGTATTGTTTATATTGTCTGTACATACATATATATATATATATATATATATATATATATATATACAGTACAGACCAAAAGTTTGTACACACCTTCTCTTCTGCTAAGGACAGGCAACAAGCAGAAGAGACTTGTTTGGGCTAAAGAACACAAGGAATGGACATTAGACCAGTGGAAATCTGTGCTTTGGTCTGATGAGTCCAAATTTGAGATCTTTGGTTCCAACCACCGTGTCTTTGTGCGACGCAGAAAAGGTGAACGGATGGACTCTACATGCCTGGTTCCCACCGTGAAGCATGGAGGAGGAGGTGTGATGGTGTGGGGGTGCTTTGCTGGTGACACTGTTGGGGATTTATTCAAAATTGAAGGCATACTGAACCAGCATGGCTACCACAGCATCTTGCAGCGGCATGCTATTCCATCCGGTTTGCGTTTAGTTGGACCATCATTTATTTTTCAACAGGACAATGACCCCAAACACACCTCCAGGCTGTGTAAGGGCTATTTGACCAAGAAAGAGAGTGATGGGGGCTACGCCAGATGACCTGGCCTCCACAGTCACCAGACCTGAACCCAATCGAGATGGTTTGTGGTGAGCTGGACCGCAGAGTGAAGGCAAAAGGGCCAACAAGTGCTAAGCATCTCTGGGAACTCCTTCAAGATTGTTGGAAGACCATTTCCGGTGACTACCTCTTGAAGCTCATCAAGAGAATGCCAAGAGTGTGCAAAGCAGTCATCAAAGCAAAAGGTGGCTACTTTGAAGAACCTAGAATATAAGACATATTTTCAGTTGTTTCACACTTTTTTGTTAAGTATATAATTCCACATGTGTTAATTCATAGTTTTGATGCCTTCAGTGTGAATGTACAATTTTCATAGTCATGAAAATACAGAAAAATCTTTAAATGAGAAGATGTGTCCAAACTTTTCGTCTGTACTGTATATATGTACAATGGGGAAAAAAGTATTTAGTCAGCCACCAATTGTGCAAGTTCTCCCACTTAAAAAGATGAGCGAGGCCTGTAATTGACATCATAGGTCGACCTCAGCTATGAGAGACAAAATGAGAAAACAAATCCTGAAAATCACATTGTCCGATTTGGAAAGAACTTTTTTTTTTAAATTTTGGTGGAAAATAAGTATTTGGTCAATTACAAAAGTTCTCAATACTTTGTTATATATCCTTTGTTGGCAATGACAGAGGTGAAACTTTTTCTGTAAGTCTTCACAAGGTTGGCACACACTGTTGCTGGTATGTTGGCCCATTCCTCCATGCAGATCTCCTCTAGAGCGGTGATGTTTTGGGGCTGTCGCTGGGAAACACGGACTTTCAGCTCCCTCCAAAGGTTTTCTATAGGGTTTAGATGTGGAGACTGGCTAGGCCACTCCAGGACCTTGAAATGCTTCTTACAAAGCCACTCCTTCATTGCCCTGGCGGTGTGCTTGGGATCATGGTCATGCTGAAAGACCCAGCCACATTTCATCTTCAATGCCTTTGCTGATGGAAGGAGGTTTGCACTCAAAATCTCACGATACATGGCCCCATTCATTCTTTCATGTACACGGATCAGTCGTCCTGGTCCCTTGGCAGAGAAACAGCCCCAAAGCATGATGTTGCCACCCCCATGCTTCACAGTAGGTATGGGACCCAGACATGTAATGGCTTAAGCAGGGGGACACGTCTGGCTCTGCAGGATCCCTGGCGGAGTAGTGTGTTACTGATGGTAGCCTGTGTAACATTGGTCCCAGCTCTCTGCAGGTCATTCACTAGGTCCCCCGTGTGGATCTAGAATTTTTGCTCACCGTTCTTGAGATCATTTTGACCCCACGGGGTGAGATCTTGTGTGGAGCCCCAGATCGATGGAGATTATCAGTGGTCTTGTATGTCACATTTTCTAATTATTGCTCCCACAGTTGATTTCTTCACACCAAGCTGCTCGCCTATTGCAGATTCAGTCTTCCCAGCCTGGTGCAGGGCTACAATTTTGTTTCTGGTGTCCTTCGACAGCTCTTTGGTCTTCACCATGGTGGAGTTTGGAGTGTGACTGTATGAGGATGCGGAAAGGTGTCTTTTATACTGATAACAAGTTCAAACAGGTGCCAGTACTACAGGTAATGAGTGGAGGACAGAGGAGCCAGTACTACAGGTAATGAGCGGAGGACAGAGGAGGCAGTACTACAGGTAAATGAGTGGAGGACAGAGGAGCCTCTTAAAGAAGAAGTTACAGGTCTGGGAGAGCCAGAAATCTTGCTTGTTTGTAATTGACCAAATACTTATTTTCCACCAAAATTTGAAAAAAAAAATTCTTTCCAAATCGGACAATGTGATTTTCAGGATTTGTTTTCTCATTTTGTCTCTCATAGTTGAGGTCGACCTATGATGTCAATTACAGGCCTCGCTCATCCTTTTAAGTGGGAGAACTTGCACAATTGACGGCTGACTAAATACTTTTTTCCCCATTGTGTATATATATATATATATGTATATATATATATATATATATATATATATATATACACACACACATACACACACATATACATTACCAACGGGCCTCACGAGAGACTGTTGTGGAGGCCACATCAAAAGGCTGAAACTAATTCTGCTCAATATTAATATTAACATATTAATTATAATTTTTTTATATTAATTGTATGACTTCATATTGAGCAGAATTAAGTATGCTGATATCCCCTATATACAGTATGAGCCCCCACGTACAATATATATATATATATATATGATAGTCCATATCCATAGAAACATTACTATGAGGTATATGGGTTTTTAAACTAACTAAACAGAGAATTTTTTAATGTTTTTATTTGTTATGGTTTACATGTTTAAGGGCCCCATGGGTTGACTGCTTTGGTTGTTGATTGAGGGGGCTATGTGGGGGCTCATACTGTATACAGGGGATGTCAGCATACTTAATTCTGCTCAATATTAAGTCATACAATTAATATAGAAAAACAATTATAAATAATATGTTAATATTAATATTGAGCAGAATTAGTTTCAGCCTTTTGGTGCATCCTCCACAACAGTCTCTCATATGGCCCCTTGGGAAAATTAATCTCCCCCCTGCTCTATTATGAATAGCGCTAGGTTATGTATTCTGTTGTGCGATGCGCTTTGACATGTGATGTGATACATCGAGTATCGAGAGGGGGGGGGCACACCTTCTAAACTGCCCAGGGTCCTGGCTTCTCTTAGACCACCACTTCTCTGGACTAATGGGAACGCATTATGACACATGACTTTGGGATAATCTGCAACAGAGTGACTGCCATGGTGCAGTTTTAAGGTGAATGCTGATGAAATCTGTAACAATGATACTCACTTGGGAGCGATGGGAGGTAAAACAGGAACCGTTTGTATTTAAAGTCTGGCTGGTTTATTTAAGTCCTCATAAACCGCATCACAGAAAAATTTCCTGCAGGGCTCTCCTCACCGCCTTCCGGATAGAAAAATCATCAGCTGACTTTGGGAGTCAGAGCTGCTACCATGCCTTGAACCTCCTCTGTAATTCAATCTGCAGCTTTTGCTGAAGCAGTTTACTTGTCTGTTGTGCCAGCTGTCGCGGCTGTAGCTGTTGCGGTTGCAGCTGATGGGCTTGCACCAGGTGTTTAATCAGGTCCTCCATGCTGCCTGATGCTGCTCCGTGGCCTATAGCCACCGTCACCCACGACATGCAGTACTTCTGTAGTAATCACACGTGTTCCCTAGGAACGCTGCCCGCATTCTAAACCAAATGTAACAATGCTACTCACTTGGAGGCGATCCGAGGAATAACAGGAACCTTTACTATTTAAAGTCCGGCTGGTTTATTTCAGTCCTCATAAACCACATCACAGAAAACTTAAATACCACCTTTGTCCAGCAGCAAGTAAAACAT
Organism: Phyllobates terribilis; assembly: GCF_046119375.1. Classification (NCBI taxonomy): domain Eukaryota; kingdom Metazoa; phylum Chordata; class Amphibia; order Anura; family Dendrobatidae; genus Phyllobates; species Phyllobates terribilis. The sequence goes on from NW_027363295.1 coordinate 1,129,844, forward strand.
AAAGTAATAAGTCCATACAATAGTGCTGGTTAGCCCAGCTGGCTTCTTAGTCCTTTAGCAAATTAACACAATCCAGGCGATCTGCAACCTCCATACCCCCAGCATGTGTGAGACAAACAGCTCTCAATTTACCCAGTGAATCACACCCAGGGGAGGAGACATGGTGAGCAGCCATTTAGCTGCTCATAATCAACCTGTCATGGATGATTAATCCCTTTTAGTCCTATATGCACTAAGGCATTACTCCAAGTTTATCTCCCAGACACTAGGTGTCTGACAGTCACCTTACACAACAGTGTTTATTTTACCGTTCAAGGTACAAAAAAGTGGGAAAAAATAAGACCAAGTGTAAAATGTTGAAAATAAACCGCAATTCCGCCTGTTTGAGTTTTGTACGGCAGGTCAGTATGATTATGTATTATATATATACAAAACTGATTTTTAAAATTCAGAATTTTGTAAAAACATTTGTTTTTTGTTGCCAACTACTATTATACTTCTCTGTGGAGGTAGCTGTAGGTTTTATTGCTACCATTTTGGAGTACATATGATTTTATAACTTTTTATTGCATTTTTTTTTTTTTTAGACTTGCAGCAACTAAAAAAACTGCATGTCTGGCACTTCATTTTTTGGTCTTTATATCATTTATGGGTTAATTAATTTTATATTACAATGAATCAGTATTCTGCCACCGATGTACGTGGGTGAGATGTGTCTGGGGGATGTGAGCACGGATCTCTGTACATGCAATGACAGGTAGTGTTACTCGCTAACCTCCACCCTTATTCTTGACCGACTGCATGTGGTAAATCCGGGAAGGACGATGTAGTGATAGTGAAGAATTTTAAGAACTTTAATTCACAGCACCTTGATGAGATGAGGGAAGATGAAGGGATGAAGATGAGGTAGAACGTGGAAGGTGGAGCGTAGAGGTGACACGAGAATCCTCTCTAAAGTCCTAATGCACGTGTTGCCAATATGGCTCTGACCACAAGAAAGGATGTGAGGAAACAAGATAGAAGGAGTTAAATAGAGAGAGGCATTGTGGGAATTACAGCTTCAACATTATTATAACAATGGCCAAAAGATGTCAGCAAAGTACAACAAACACTGTGACCATAATATCTATATGTAAAAGATGATAGCAGTAAACCATATAACATTAGTCAAATGTCCCTGAAATGGCTGAAAGCTTTTGCAGACGATTAGCTAAGAGCACAATCAGACTTTTATGGGTGTAGAAATAACAAATATACCTCCCTTTTGTTATGTTATTCACTTCTTTATTTTTAGGTTGAGGAAAAGGAGTTAGTTTTAAACTTATAAGGTCCCCGTCGCCCCAACGCGCGTTTCGCCCTTTCTTCATCAGAACCTCATGTGTACCACCTTCTATCTATGTAAGTGCAATTATTCACCTTGACCCTCTTTTCTTTGGTGCTTATTATGGCATTTCTCTATAATAATGACAAGTAGATCTATGAGATGACGGTGTATATTTCTTTTTGTTACCTAAATCATAACTATACCGAGGCACTTGTCACTTTATATATTACTATGGTTTGGTAATTTAAAGCGCACCTGTCAGCAGGATTGTGCTTAGTGAACCACATACACTGCGAGGTGGGCGCCATTACACTGATTAAAATGATACCTTTGTTGATGAAATCCGTCCTGTGGTTCTTTTTTAATCTTTATTTTCATTCCTGAGATAATGAGATGCTCGTGCTTTGGGGCAACCTGTGAGGAGGGGCTATAACTGGTGCTCTGCTAATGTATTCCTATCTCTGCCTTCTGACAGGTCACTGTGCCTTCAGTGACCTGCCTCCTATTTTAAATACTGTCTTTGTAATTGTGGTAGAAATCTAGAAATTTACGTGTAGCAAATCGGCCCCGCCGCCCGCACATGCGCAGTAGCATCTCTTGTTCGCCGAGAGATGCTACTGTGCAAGCGCGGCCCGTGGTGCCATACTGCTGCAGGCAAATTTCTTTTTCTCCAGAGAAATGGTACCGCTAGCAGCGTTTGCTCAGTAGCATTTCTCGTCAACCGATAGATGCTACTGCGCACGCGGTCCAAAAATGACTTGCAGCCAGAGTCCTCTACTACTGCGCAGTGCGTAGAGCGAGTGGTTATGGAGCGGTTCGTGCATTCCCTGCCCAGGCCAATACAGACTTGGGTTGCCCAGGGTGATCCCCGGAACGCTGATGAACTGGTTGGTCTGGTCGAGAGGTATCAGGGGGCCGAGGGTTCCTTGGTAAAGCAGCTCACTCCATAGTGGGGAACTCACCAGGGGGCGGAGGCCCAAAAAGGGATAGAGCGTCCAAGGGCCAAAGGGTTGGGGGAGGTAATGCCCAAGGTCCCTGCTGAAGATATATGTTGGAGATGTCACGGCCCAGGCCATATAGCCCCCCGCTGCCCCCTGGCCCCCGAGCAAATGGATGTAGCCTGGGCCGCCAGTGTTCTTACTATGCCTACCTCACCTGCAGTGTGGACAATCAGCCCAGTGAGGGGCCACAGCAGCATTGCTAATCTGCCCTACTGGGCACTTTCCCGGTGGGCCGCGGTGTGGCACTGCTTGGGGGGCCGCCAGCCCGTTTTTACGGCTGCCGGCCCCTTTAATTTTCTGGGTGCCTGCCCAGGTAGCTCGGCATCACCGGGGGCAGGGCGCTCGCGCACACAGCGAACGCTGTGACGCACACAGGTGGCTGGAGCTGGGAACGCACTGACACTGCTAAGTGTCAGCGCATTCTGTGAGCAGAGAGCATGCACTCTGCTCTCCCACCCGTGGCCCCAGGTCGCCCGCACACAAAGCAGCAGCGGCCTCGCCGGAACTGCAGGAAAAAAGGTAAACAGTACTTTGTGGGGCCATCATACCAAGGGGGCCATTGTATGTGGGGGCCATCATACCAAGGGGGCCATTATATGCGGGGGCCATCATACCAAGGGGGCCATTATATGTGGAGGCCATCATACCAAGGGGGCCATTGTATGTGGGGGCCATCATACCAAGGGGGCCATTGTATGTGGGGGCCATCATACCAAGGTGACTATTATATCATCTTTATCAATGATTTAGGTGAAGGAATTGAGGGTAAACTGATTAAATTTGCTGATGACACAAAGCTAGGAGGGATAGCTAACACTAGAGAAGAGAGAGAGAGGATTCAAAAAGACCTAAATAAACTGGAGCAGTGGGCAGCAACTAACAGAATGGTTTTTAACAGGGAAAAATGCAAAGTACTACATCTGGGCAATAAAAATGAAAAAAGCATATACAGAATGGGAGGAATAGCGCTAAGCAACAGTACATGTGAAAAAGACTTAGGTATACTAATAGATCATAGACTGAACATGAGTCAACACTGTGATGCAGCAGCAAAAAAGGCAAATACAATTTTGGGATGTATTAACAGAAGCATACAGTCTAGATCACGTGAAGAAGAGCGACCGGAATGCTGACCGGTCTGCAAACCATGTCCTATGAGGAACGGTTACAGGATTTGGGAATGTTTAGCTTGCAAAAAAGAAGACTGAGAGGAGACTTAATAGCTGTCTACAAATATCTCAAGGGCTGTCACATTGAAGAAGGATCATCTTTATTCTCATTTGCACAAGGAAAGACTGGAAGCAATGGGATGAAACTGAATGGCAGGAGACACAGATTAGATATTAGAAAAAACTTTTTGACAGTGAGGGTGATCAATGAGTGGAACAGGCGGCCACGAGAGGTGGTGAGTTCCCCTTCAATGGACGTCTTAAAACAGAGGCTGGACAAACATCTATCTGAGAGGGTTTAGTGAATCCTGCTTTGAGCAGGGGGTTGGACCAAATGACCCAGGAGGTCCCCTCCAACTCTACCACTCTGACTCTATGATTCTATATGGGGGCCGTCATACTATGTACAGGGCTGTATGTGGAGCCATCATACTATGTACAGGGCTGTATGTGGAGCCATCATACTATGTACAGGGCTGTATGTGGAGCCATCATACTATGTACAGGGCTGTATGTGGAGTCATCATACTATGTACAGGACTGTATGTGGAGCCGTCATACTATGTACAGGACTGTATGTGGAGCCATCATACTATGTACAGGACTGTATGTGGAGCCGTCATACTATGTACAGGGCTGTATGTGGAGCCGTCATACTATGTACAGGGCTGTATGTGGAGCCATCATACTATGTACAGGACTGTATGTGGAGCCATCATACTATGTACAGGGCTCTATGTGGAGTCATCATACTATGTACAGGGCTGTATGTGGAGCCGTCATACTATGTACAGGGCTGTATGTGGAGCCGTCATACTATGTACAGGGCTGTATGTGGAGCCATCATACTATGTACAGGACTGTATGTGGAGCCATCATACTATGTACAGGGCTCTATGTGGAGTCATCATACTATGTACAGGGCTGTATGTGGAGCCATCATACTATGTACAGGACTGTATGTGGAGTCATCATACTATGTACAGGGCTGTATGTGGAGCCGTCATACTATGTACAGGACTGTATGTGGAGCCATCATACTATGTACAGGACTGTATGTGGAGCCGTCATACTATGTACAGGGCTGTATGTGGAGCCGTCATACTATGTACAGGACTGTATGTGGAGACATCATACTATGTACAGGACTGTATGTGGAGCCATCATACTATGTACAGGACTGTATGTGGAGCCATCATACTATGTACAGGGCTGTATGTGGAGCCATCATACTATGTACAGGACTGTATGTGGAGCCATCATACTATGTACAGGGCTGTATGTGGAGCCATCATACTATGTACAGGACTGTATGTGGAGCCATCATACTATGTACAGGACTGTATGTGGAGCCATCATACTATGTACAGGACTGTATGTGGAGCCATCATACTATGTACAGGACTGTATGTGGAGCCATCATACTATGTACAGGGCTGTATGTGGAGCCATCATACTATGTACAGGACTGTATGTGGAGCCATCATACTATGTACAGGACTGTATGTGGAGTCATCATACTATGTACAGGGCTGTATGTGGAGCCATCATACTATGTACAGGGCTGTATGTGGAGCCGTCATACTATGTGCAGGGCTGTATGTGGACCCATCATACTATGTACAGGGCTGTATGTGGAGCCATCATACTATGTACAGGGCTGTATGTGGAGCCATCATACTATGTACAGGGCTGTATGTGGAGCCATCATACTATGTACAGGGCTGTATGTGGAGCCATCATACTATGTACAGGGCTGTATGTGGAGTCATCATACTATGTACAGGGCTGTATGTGGGGACATCATACTATGTACAGGGCTGTATGTGGGGCCATCATACTATGTACAGGACTGTATGTGGAGCCATCATACTATGTACAGGGCTGTATGTGGACCCATCATACTATGTACAGGGCTGTATGTGGAGCCATCATACTATGTACAGGGCTGTATGTGGAGTCATCATACTATGTACAGGGCTGTATGTGGGGACATCATACTATGTACAGGGCTGTATGTGGAGCCATCATACTATGTACAGGGCTGTATGTGGAGACATCATACTATGTACAGGGCTGTATGTGGAGACATCATACTATGTACAGGACTGTATGTGGAGACATCATACTATGTACAGGACTGTATGTGGAGACATCATACTATGTACAGGACTGTATGTGGAGACATCATACTATGTACAGGACTGTATGTGGAGACATCATACTATGTACAGGACTGTATGTGAAGTCATCATACTATGTACAGGACTGTATGTGGAGACATCATACTATGTACAGGGCTGTATGTGGAGACATCATACTATGTACAGGGCTGTATGTGGAGACATCATACTATGTACAGGACTGTATGTGAAGTCATCATACTATGTACAGGGCTGTATGTGGAGCCATCATACTATGTACAGGGCTGTATGCGGGCCATCTTATTACATGCAGAACTGTATGTGGAGCCATCATACTATGTGCAGGACTGTATGTGGAGCCATCATACTATGTACACGACTGTATGTGGAGCCATCATACTATGTACAGGACTGTATGTGGAGCCATCATACTATGTACACGACTGTATGTGGAGCCATCATACTATGTACAGGACTGTATGTGGAGCCATCATACTATGTACACGACTGTATGTGGAGCCATCATACTATGTACAGGACTGTATGTGGAGCCATCATACTATGTACACGACTGTATGTGGAGCCATCATACTATGTACAGGGCTGTATGTGGAGCCATCATACTATGTACAGGGCTGTATGTGGAGCCATCATACTATGTACAGGACTGTATGTGGAGCCATCATACTATGTACAGGGTTGTATGTGGAGCCATCATACTATGTACAGGGCTGTATGTGGGGCCATCATACTATGTGCAGGATTGTATGTGCAGCCATCATACTATGTACAGGGCTGTATGTGGACTCATCATACTATGTACAGGGCTGTATGTGGACTCATCATACTATGTACAGGGCTGTATGTGGACTCATCATACTATGTACAGGGCTGTATGTGAAGTCATCATACTATGTACAGGGCTGTATGTGGAGCCATCATACTATGTACAGGACTGTATGTGAAGTCATCATACTATGTACAGGACTGTATGTGAAGTCATCATACTATGTACAGGGCTGTATGTGAAGTCATCATACTATGTACAGGACTGTATGTGGAGCCATCATACTATGTACAGGGCTGTATGTGGAGTCATCATACTATGTACAGGGCTGTATGTGGAGACATCATACTATGTACAGGACTGTATGTGGAGTCATCATACTATGTACAGGACTGTATGTGGAGTCATCATACTATGTACAGGGCTATATGTGGAGCCATCATACTATGTACAGGGCTGTATGTGGAGACATCATACTATGTACAGGGCTGTATGTGGAGACATCATACTATGTACAGGGCTGTATGTGGAGCCATCATACTATGTACAGGACTGTATGTGGAGCCATCATACTATGTACAGGACTGTATGTGGAGTCATCATACTATGTACAGGGCTATATGTGGAGCCATCATACTATGTACAGGGCTGTATGTGGAGTCATCATACTATGTACAGGGCTGTATGTGGAGACATCATACTATGTACAGGGCTGTATGTGGAGACATCATACTATGTACAGGGCTGTATGTGGAGCCATCATACTATGTACAGGGCTGTATGTGGAGCCATCATACTATGTACAGGGCTGTATGTGGAGACATCATACTATGTACAGGGCTGTATGTGGAGCCATCATACTATGTACAGGGCTGTATGTGGAGCCATCATACTATGTACAGGGCTGTATGTGGAGCCATCATACTATGTACAGGGCTGTATGTGGAGCCATCATACTATGTACAGGGCTGTATGTGGAGTCATCATACTATGTACAGGGCTGTATGTGAAGTCATCATACTATGTACAGGGCTGTATGTGGAGCCATCATACTATGTACAGGACTGTATGTGAAGTCATCATACTATGTACAGGACTGTATGTGGAGCCATCATACTATGTACAGGGCTGTATGTGGAGTCATCATACTATGTACAGGGCTGTATGTGGAGACATCATACTATGTACAGGACTGTATGTGGAGTCATCATACTATGTACAGGACTGTATGTGGAGTCATCATACTATGTACAGGGCTATATGTGGAGCCATCATACTATGTACAGGGCTGTATGTGGAGACATCATACTATGTACAGGGCTGTATGTGGAGACATCATACTATGTACAGGGCTGTATGTGGAGCCATCATACTATGTACAGGACTGTATGTGGAGCCATCATACTATGTACAGGACTGTATGTGGAGTCATCATACTATGTACAGGGCTATATGTGGAGCCATCATACTATGTACAGGGCTGTATGTGGAGTCATCATACTATGTACAGGGCTGTATGTGGAGACATCATACTATGTACAGGGCTGTATGTGGAGACATCATACTATGTACAGGGCTGTATGTGGAGCCATCATACTATGTACAGGGCTGTATGTGGAGCCATCATACTATGTACAGGGCTGTATGTGGAGACATCATACTATGTACAGGGCTGTATGTGGAGCCATCATACTATGTACAGGGCTGTATGTGGAGCCATCATACTATGTACAGGGCTGTATGTGGAGTCATCATACTATGTACAGGACTGTATGTGAAGTCATCATACTATGTACAGGGCTGTATGTGGAGTCATCATACTATGTACAGGGCTGTATGTGGAGCCATCATACTATGTACAGGGCTGTATGTGGAGCCATCATACTATGTACAGGGCTGTATGTGGAGCCATCATACTATGTACAGGGCTGTATGTGGAGCCATCATACTATGTACAGGACTGTATGTGGAGTCATCATACTATGTACAGGACTGTATGTGGAGACATCATACTATGTACAGGGCTGTATGTGGAGCCATCATACTATGTACAGGACTGTATGTGGAGTCATCATACTATGTACAGGGCTGTATGTGGAGACATCATACTATGTACAGGGCTGTATGTGGAGCCATCATACTATGTACAGGGCTGTATGTGGAGCCATCATACTATGTACAGGGCTGTATGTGGAGTCATCATACTATGTACAGGGCTGTATGTGGAGCCATCATACTATGTACAGGGCTGTATGTGGAGCCATCATACTATGTACAGGGCTGTATGTGGAGCAATCATACTATGTATAGGACTGTATGAGAAGTCATCATACTATGTACAGGGCTGTATGTGGAGTCATCATACTATGTACAGGGCTGTATGTGGAGCCATCATACTATGTACAGGGCTGTATGTGGAGCCATCATACTATGTACAGGACTGTATGTGAAGTCATCATACTATGTACAGGGCTGTATGTGGAGCCATCATACTATGTACAGGACTGTATGTGAAGTCATCATACTATGTACAGGGCTGTATGTGGAGTCATCATACTATGTACAGGACTGTATGTGGAGCCATCATACTATGTACAGGGCTGTATGTGGAGCAATCATACTATGTACAGGACTGTATGTGGAGTCATCATACTATGTACAGGGCTGTATGTGGAGTCATCATACTATGTACAGGGCTGTATGTGGAGCCATCACACTATGTACAGGACTGTATGTGAAGTCATCATACTATGTACAGGGCTGTATGTGGAGCCATCATACTATGTACAGGGCTGTATGTGGAGCCATCATACCATGTACAGGACTGTATGTGGAGCCATCACACTATGTACAGGACTGTATGTGAAGTCATCATACTATGTACAGGGCTGTATGTGGAGCCATCATACCATGTACAGGACTGTATGTGAAGTCATCATACTATGTACAGGGCTGTATGTGGAGCCATCATACTATGTACAGGGCTGTATGTGGAGCCATCATACCATGTACAGGACTGTATGTGAAGTCATCATACTATGTACAGGGCTGTATGTGGAGCCATCATACCATGTACAGGACTGTATGTGAAGTCATCATACTATGTACAGGGCTGTATGTGGAGCCATCATACTATGTACAGGACTGTATGTGGAGACATCATACTATGTACAGGGCTGTATGTGGAGCCATCATACTATGTACAGGACTGTATGTGGAGCCATCATACTATGTACAGGACTGTATGTGGAGCCATCATACTATGTACAGGACTGTATGTGGAGTCATCATACTATGTACAGGGCTGTATGTGGAGCCATCATACTATGTACAAGGCTGTATGTGGAGCCATCATACTATGTACAGGGCTGTATGTGGAGACATCATACTATGTACAGGACTGTATGTGGAGACATCATACTATGTACAGGACTGTATGTGGAGCCATCATACTATGTACAGGACTGTATGTGGAGCCATCATACTATGTACAGGACTGTATGTGGAGCCATCATACTATGTACAGGACTGTATGTGGAGTCATCATACTATGTACAGGGCTGTATGTGGAGCCATCATACTATGTACAAGGCTGTATGTGGAGCCATCATACTATGTACAGGGCTGTATGTGGAGCCATCATACTATGTACAGGGCTGTATGTGGAGACATCATACTATGTACAGGACTGTATGTGGAGCCATCATACTATGTACAGGACTGTATGTGGAGCCATCATACTATGTACAGGGCTGTATGTGGAGCCATCATACTATGTACAGGGCTGTATGTGGAGCCATCATACTATGTACAGGACTGTATGTGGAGCCATCATACTATGTACAGGGCTGTATGTGGAGCCATCATACTATGTACAGGACTGTATGTGGAGCCATCATACTATGTACAGGTCTGTATGTGGAGACATCTTACTATGTACAGGGCTGTATATGGAGCCATCATACTATGTACAGGACTGTATGTGGAGCCATCATACTATGTACAGGACTGTATGTGGAGTCATCATACTATGTACAGGGCTGTATGGGGAGCCATCATACTATGTACAGGACTGTATGTGGAGCCATCATACTATGTACAGGTCTGTATGTGGAGACATCTTACTATGTACAGGGCTGTATATGGAGCCATCATACTATGTACAGGACTGTATGTGGAGCCATCATACTATGTACAGGACTGTATGTGGAGTCATCATACTATGTACAGGGCTGTATGTGGAGCCATCATACTATGTACAGGGCTGTATGTGGAGTCATCATACTATGTACAGGACTGTATGTGGAGACATCTTACTATGTACAGGGCTGTATGTGGAGCCATCATACTATGTACAGGGCTGTATGTGGAGCCATCATACTATGTACAGGACTGTATGTGGAGCCATCATACTATGTACAGGGCTGTATGTGGAGCCATCATACTATGTACAGGACTGTATGTGGAGCCATCATACTATGTACAGGTCTGTATGTGGAGACATCTTACTATGTACAGGGCTGTATATGGAGCCATCATACTATGTACAGGACTGTATGTGGAGCCATCATACTATGTACAGTACTGTATGTGGAGTCATCATACTATGTACAGGGCTGTATGTGGAGCCATCATACTATGTACAGGGCTGTATGTGGAGTCATCATACTATGTACAGGTCTGTATGTGGAGACATCTTACTATGTACAGGGCTGTATGTGGAGCCATCATACTATGTACAGGACTGTATGTGGAGCCATCATACTATGTACAGGGCTGTATGTGGAGCCATCATACTATGTACAGGGCTGTATGTGGAGCCATCATACTATGTACAGGTCTGTATGTGGAGACATCTTACTATGTACAGGGCTGTATGTGGAGTCATCATACTATGTGCAGGACTGTATGTGGAGCCATCATACTATGTACAGGGCTGTATGTGGAGTCATGATACTATGTACAGGACTGTATGTGGAGACATCTTACTATGTACAGGGCTGTATGTGGAGCCATCATACTATGTACAGGGCTGTATGTGGAGCCATCATACTATGTGCAGGACTGTATGTGGAGCCATCATACTATGTACAGGGCTGTATGTGGAGTCATGATACTATGTACAGGACTGTATGTGGAGCCATCATACTATGTACAGGGCTGTATGTGGAGCCATCATACTATGTACAGGTCTGTATGTGGAGACATCTTACTATGTACAGGGCTGTATGTGGAGTCATCATACTATGTGCAGGACTGTATGTGGAGCCATCATACTATGTACAGGACTGTATGTGGAGCCATCATACTATGTACAGGGCTGTATGTGGAGTCATCATACTATGTACAGGGCTGTATGTGGAGCCATCATACTATGTACAGGGCTGTATGTGGAGCCATCATACTATGTACAGGTCTGTATGTGGAGACATCTTACTATGTACAGGGCTGTATGTGGAGTCATCATACTATGTGCAGGACTGTATGTGGAGCCATCATACTATGTACAGGACTGTATGTGGAGCCATCATACTATGTGCAGGACTGTATGTGGAGTCATGATACTATGTACAGGACTGTATGTGGAGACATCTTACTATGTACAGGACTGTATGTGGAGCCATCATACTATGTACAGGGCTGTATGTGGAGCCATCATACTATGTACAGGGCTGTATGTGGAGCCATCATACTATGTACAGGTCTGTATGTGGAGACATCTTACTATGTACAGGGCTGTATGTGGAGTCATCATACTATGTGCAGGACTGTATGTGGAGTCATGATACTATGTACAGGACTGTATGTGGAGACATCTTACTATGTACAGGGCTGTATGTGGAGCCATCATACTATGTACAGGGCTGTATGTGGAGCCATCATACTATGTACAGGTCTGTATGTGGAGACATCTTACTATGTACAGGGCTGTATGTGGAGCCATCATACTATGTACAGGGCTGTATGTGGAGTCATCATACTATGTACAGGGCTGTATGTGGAGCCATCATACTATGTACAGGGCTGTATGTGGAGTCATCATACTATGTACAGGACTGTATGTGGAGTCATCATACTATGTACAGGGCTGTATGTGGAGCCATCATACTATGTACAGGACTGTATGTGAAGTCATCATACTATGTACAGGGCTGTATGTGGAGCCATCATACTATGTACAGGGCTGTATGTGGAGTCATCATACTATGTACAGGACTGTATGTGGAGCCATCATACTATGTACAGGACTGTATGTGAAGTCATCATACTATGTACAGGACTGTATGTGGAGCCATCATACTATGTACAGGACTGTATGTGGAGTCATCATACTATGTACAGGGCTGTATGTGGAGCCATCATACTATGTACAGGACTGTATGTGGAGTCATCATACTATGTACAGGGCTGTATGTGGAGCCATCACACTATGTACAGGACTGTATGTGGAGTCATCATACTATGTACAGGACTGTATGTGGAGCCATCATACTATGTACAGGGCTGTATGTGGAGCCATCATACTATGTACAGGACTGTATGTGGAGCCATCATACTATGTACAGGGCTGTATGTGGAGCCATCATACTATGTACAGGACTGTATGTGGAGCCATCATACTATGTACAGGACTGTATGTGGAGCCATCATACTATGTGCAGGGCTGTATGTGGGCTCATCATACTATGTACAGGACTGTATGTGGAGCCATCATACTATGTACAGGACTGTATGTGGAGTCATCATACTATGTACAGGGCTGTATGTGGAGTCATCATACTATGTACAGGACTGTATGTGGAGCCATCATACTATGTACAGGACTGTATGTGGAGTCATCATACTATGTACAGGGCTGTATGTGGAGCCATCACACTATGTACAGGACTGTATGTGGAGTCATCATACTATGTACAGGACTGTATGTGGAGCCATCATACTATGTACAGGGCTGTATGTGGAGCCATCATACTATGTACAGGACTGTATGTGGAGCCATCATACTATGTGCAGGGCTGTATGTGGGCTCATCATACTATGTACAGGGCTGTATGTGGAGCCATCATACTATGTACAGGACTGTATGTGGAGCCATCATACTATGTACAGGACTGTATGTGGAGCCATCATACTATGTGCAGGGCTGTATGTGGGCTCATCATACTATGTACAGGACTGTATGTGGAGCCATCATACTATGTACAGGACTGTATGTGGAGTCATCATACTATGTGCAGGACTGTATGTGGAGCCATCATACTATGTACAGGACTGTATGTGGAGTCATCATACTATGTACAGGGCTGTATGTGGAGCCATCATACTATGTACAGGACTGTATGTGGAGCCATCATACTATGTGCAGGGCTGTATGTGGAGTCATCATACTATGTACAGGGCTGTATGTGGAGCCATCATACTATGTGCAGGACTGTATGTGGAGCCATCATACTATGTGCAGGGCTGTATGTGGAGCCATCATACTATGTACAGGGCTGTATGTGGAGCCATCATACTATGTACAGGACTGTATGTGGAGCCATCATACTATGTGCAGGACTGTATGTGGAGTCATCATACTATGTACAGGGCTGTATGTGGAGCCATCATACTATGTGCAGGACTGTATGTGGAGTCATCATACTATGTGCAGGGCTGTATGTGGAGTCATCATACTATGTGCAGGGCTGTATGTGGAGTCATCATACTATGTACAGGACTGTATGTCGAGTCATCATACTATGTGCAGGACTGTATGTGGAGCCATCATACTATGTACAGGACTGTATGTGGAGTCATCATACTATGTGCAGGGCTGTATGTGGAGCCATCATACTATGTGCAGGACTGTATGTGGAGCCATCATACTATGTACAGGACTGTATGTGGAGTCATCATACTATGTGCAGGGCTGTATGTGGAGCCATCATACTATGTACAGGACTGTATGTGGAGCCATCATACTATGTACAGGACTGTATGTGGAGCCATCATACTATGTACAGGGCTGTATGTGGAGCCATCATACTATGTACAGGGCTGTATGTGAAGCCATCATACTATGTACAGGACTGTATGTGGAGCCATCATACTATGTGCAGGGCTGTATGTGGAGTCATCATACTATGTACAGGGCTGTATGTGGAGCCATCATACTATGTGCAGGACTGTATGTGGAGCCATCATACTATGTGCAGGGCTGTATGTGGAGTCATCATACTATGTACAGGGCTGTATGTGGAGTCATCATACTATGTACAGGACTGTATGTGGAGTCATCATACTATGTACAGGGCTGTATGTGGAGCCATCATACTATGTACAGGACTGTATGTGGAGTCATCATACTATGTACAGGGCTGTATGTGGAGCAATCATACTATGTACAGGACTGTATGTGAAGTCATCATACTATGTACAGGGCTGTATGTGGAGCCATCATACTATGTACAGGGCTGTATGTGGAGCCATCATACTATGTACAGGGCTGTATGTGGAGTCATCATACTATGTACAGGACTGTATGTGGAGCCATCATACTATGTGCAGGGCTGTATGTGGAGCCATCATACTATGTGCAGGGCTGTATGTGGAGTCATCATACTATGTACAGGGCTGTATGTGGAGCCATCATACTATGTACAGGACTGTATGTGAAGTCATCATACTATGTACAGGGCTGTATGTGGAGCCATCATACTATGTACAGGGCTGTATGTGGAGTCATCATACTATGTACAGGGCTGTATGTGGAGCCATCACACTATGTACAGGACTGTATGTGGAGCCATCATACTATGTACAGGACTGTATGTGGAGCCATCATACTATGTACAGGACTGTATGTGGAGCCATCATACTATGTACAGGACTGTATGTGGAGCCATCATACTATGTACAGGACTGTATGTGGAGTCGTCATACTATGTACAGGACTGTATGTGGAGCCATCATACTATGTACAGGACTGTATGTGGAGCCATCATACTATGTACAGGACTGTATGTGGAGCCATCATACTATGTACAGGACTGTATGTGGAGTCATCATACTATGTACAGGACTGTATGTGGAGCCATCATACTATGTACAGGGCTGTATGTGGAGCCATCATACTATGTACAGGACTGTATGTGGAGCCATCATACTATGTGCAGGGCTGTATGTGGAGCCATCATACTATGTACAGGACTGTATGTGGAGCCATCATACTATGTACAGGACTGTATGTGGAGCCATCATACTATGTGCAGGGCTGTATGTGGGCTCATCATACTATGTACAGGGCTGTATGTGGAGCCATCATACTATGTACAGGACTGTATGTGGAGCCATCATACTATGTGCAGGGCTGTATGTGGAGCCATCATACTATGTACAGGACTGTATGTGGAGCCATCATACTATGTGCAGGGCTGTATGTGGAGCCATCATACTATGTGCAGGGCTGTATGTGGAGCCATCATACTATGTACAGGACTGTATGTGGAGCCATCATACTATGTGCAGGGCTGTATGTGGAGCCATCATACTATGTACAGGACTGTATGTGGAGCCATCATACTATGTGCAGGGCTGTATGTGGGCTCATCATACTATGTACAGGGCTGTATGTGGAGCCATCATACTATGTACAGGACTGTATGTGGAGCCATCATACTATGTGCAGGGCTGTATGTGGAGCCATCATACTATGTACAGGACTGTATGTGGAGCCATCATACTATGTGCAGGGCTGTATGTGGAGCCATCATACTATGTGCAGGGCTGTATGTGGAGCCATCATACTATGTGCAGGGCTGTATGTGGGCTCATCATACTATGTACAGGGCTGTATGTGGAGCCATCATACTATGTGCAGGGCTGTATGTGGAGCCATCATACTATGTACAGGACTGTATGTGGAGCCATCATACTATGTGCAGGGCTGTATGTGGAGCCATCATACTATGTGCAGGACTGTATGTGGAGCCATCATACTATGTGCAGGGCTGTATGTGGAGCCATCATACTATGTGCAGGGCTGTATGTGGAGCCATCATACTATGTGCAGGACTGTATGTGGAGTCATCATACTATGTGCAGGGCTGTATGTGGAGCCATCATACTATGTACAGGACTGTATGTGGAGCCATCATACTATGTGCAGGGCTGTATGTGGAGCCATCATACTATGTACAGGACTGTATGTGGAGCCATCATACTATGTGCAGGGCTGTATGTGGAGCCATCATACTATGTGCAGGGCTGTATGTGGAGCCATCATACTATGTGCAGGACTGTATGTGGAGTCATCATACTATGTACAGGACTGTATGTGGAGCCATCATACTATGTACAGGACTGTATGTGGAGCCATCATACTATGTACAGGACTGTATGTGGAGCCATCATACTATGTACAGGACTGTATGTGGAGCCATCATACTATGTGCAGGGCTGTATGTGGGCTCATCATACTATGTACAGGACTGTATGTGGAGCCATCATACTATGTACAGGACTGTATGTGGAGTCATCATACTATGTGCAGGACTGTATGTGGAGTCATCATACTATGTACAGGGCTGTATGTGGAGCCATCATACTATGTACAGGACTGTATGTGGAGCCATCATACTATGTGCAGGGCTGTATGTGGAGTCATCATACTATGTACAGGGCTGTATGTGGAGCCATCATACTATGTGCAGGGCTGTATGTGGAGTCATCATACTATGTACAGGGCTGTATGTGGAGCCATCATACTATGTACAGGACTGTATGTGGAGTCATCATACTATGTACAGGACTGTATGTGGAGCCATCATACTATGTGCAGGGCTGTATGTGGAGTCATCATACTATGTACAGGACTGTATGTGGAGCCATCATACTATGTGCAGGACTGTATGTGGAGTCATCATACTATGTGCAGGGCTGTATGTGGAGTCATCATACTATGTACAGGGCTGTATGTGGAGCCATCATACTATGTGCAGGGCTGTATGTGGAGTCATCATACTATGTACAGGGCTGTATGTGGAGCCATCATACTATGTACAGGACTGTATGTGGAGTCATTATACTATGTGCAGGGCTGTATGTGGAGCCATCATACTATGTACAGGGCTGTATGTGGAGCCATCATACTATGTACAGGACTGTATGTGGAGCCATCATACTATGTGCAGGGCTGTATGTGGAGTCATCATACTATGTACAGGGCTGTATGTGGAGCCATCATACTATGTGCAGGACTGTATGTGGAGCCATCATACTATGTACAGGACTGTATGTGGAGCCATCATACTATGTACAGGGCTGTATGTGGAGCCATCATACTATGTACAGGACTGTATGTGGAGCCATCATACTATGTACAGGGCTGTATGTGGAGTCATCATACTATGTACAGGGCTGTATGTGGAGACATCTTACTATGTGCAGGACTGTATGTGGAGCCATCATACTATGTACAGGACTGTATGTGGAGCCATCATACTATGTACAGGGCTGTATGTGGAGCCATCATACTATGTGCAGGACTGTATGTGGAGCCATCATACTATGTACAGGGCTGTATGTGGAGCCATCATACTATGTACAGGACTGTATGTGGAGCCATCATACTATGTACAGGGCTGTATGTGGAGTCATCATACTATGTACAGGGCTGTATGTGGAGACATCTTACTATGTGCAGGACTGTATGTGGAGCCATCATACTATGTACAGGACTGTATGTGGAGTCATCATACTATGTACAGGGCTGTATGTGGAGCCATCATACTATGTGCAGGACTGTATGTGGAGCCATCATACTATGTGCAGGGCTGTATGTGGAGCCATCATACTATGTACAGGGCTGTATGTGGAGCCATCATACTATGTACAGGACTGTATGTGGAGTCATCATACTATGTACAGGGCTGTATGTGGAGCCATCATACTATGTACAGGACTGTATGTGGAGTCATCATACTATGTACAGGACTGTATGTGGAGCCATCATACTATGTACAGGGCTGTATGTGGAGCCATCATACTATGTACAGGACTGTATGTGGAGCCATCATACTATGTACAGAACTGTATGTGGAGCCATCATACTATGTACAGGGCTGTATGTGGAGCCATCATACTATGTGCAGGACTGTATGTGGAGCCATCATACTATGTACAGGGCTGTATGTGGAGCCATCATACTATGTACAGGACTGTATGTGGAGCCATCATACTATGTACAGGGCTGTATGTGGAGCCATCATACTATGTACAGGGCTGTATGTGGAGCCATCATACTATGTACAGGACTGTATGTAGAGCCATCATACTATGTACAGGGCTGTATGTGGAGCGATCATACTATGTACAGGGCTGTATGTGGAGACATCATACTATGTACAGGACTGTATGTGGAGCCATCATACTATGTACAGGACTTTATGTGGAGCCATCATACTTTGTACAGGGCTGTATGTGGAGCCATCATACTATGTACAGGGCTGTATGTGGAGACATCATACTATGTACAGGGCTGTATGTGGAGACATCATACTATGTACAGGACTGTATGTGGAGCCATCATACTATGTACAGGACTGTATGTAGAGCCATCATACTATGTACAGGACTGTATGTGGAGCCATCATACTATGTACAGGGCTGTATGTGGAGCCATCATACTATGTACAGGGCTGTATGTAGAGCCATCATACTATGTACAGGGCTGTATGTGGAGACATCATACTATGTACAGGACTGTATGTAGAGCCATCATACTATGTACAGGGCTGTATGTGGAGCCATCATACTATGTACAGGGCTGTATGTGGAGCCATCATACTATGTACAGGACTGTATGTAGAGCCATCATACTATGTACAGGGCTGTATGTGGAGCCATCATACTATGTACAGGACTGTATGTGGAGACATCATACTATGTACAGGACTGTATGTGGAGCCATCATACTATGTACAGGACTGTATGTAGAGCCATCATACTATGTACAGGGCTGTATGTGGAGCCATCATACTATGTACAGGGCTGTATGTGGAGCCATCATACTATGTGCAGGGCTGTATGTGGAGACATCATACTATGTACAGGGCTGTATGTAGAGCCATCATACTATGTACAGGGCTGTATGTAGAGCCATCATACTATGTACAGGGCTGTATGTGGAGCCATCATACTATGTACAGGGCTGTATGTGGAGACATCATACTATGTACAGGGCTGTATGTAGAGCCATCATACTATGTACAGGGCTGTATGTGGAGCCATCATACTATGTGCAAGACTGTATGTGGAGCCATCATACTATGTACAGGGCTGTATGTGGAGACATCATACTATGTACAGGGCTGTATGTGGGGCCATCATACTATGTACAGGACTGTATGTGGAGTCATCATACTATGTACAGGGCTGTATGTGGAGTCATCATACTATGTACAGGGCTGTATGTGGAGCCATCATACTATGTACAGGACTGTATGTGGAGCCATCATACTATGTACAGGGCTGTATGTGGAGCCATCATACTGTGTACAGGACTGTATGTGGGGCCATCATACTATGTACAGGACTGTATGTGGGGCCATCATACTATGTACAGGGCTGTATGTGGAGCCATCATACTATGTACAGGACTGTATGTGGAGCCATCATACTATGTACAGGGCTGTATGTGGAGCCATCATACTATGTACAGGGCTGTATGTGGAGTCATCATACTATGTACAGGACTGTATGTGGGGCCATCATACTATGTACAGGGCTGTATGTGGAGCCATCATACTGTGTACAGGACTGTATGTGGGGCCATCATACTATGTACAGGGCTGTATGTGGGGCCATCATACTATGTACAGGGCTGTATGTGGAGCCATCATACTATGTACAGGACTGTATGTGGAGCCATCATACTATGTACAGGGCTGTATGTGGAGCCATCATACTATGTACAGGGCTGTATGTGGAGTCATCATACTATGTACAGGACTGTATGTGGAGCCATCATACTATGTACAGGACTGTATGTGGAGCCATCATACTATGTACAGGGCTGTATGTGGAGCCATCATACTATGTACAGGGCTGTATGTGGAGCCATCATACTATGTGCAGGACTGTATGTGGGGCCATCATACTATGTACAGGACTGTATGTGGAGCCATCATACTATGTACAGGGCTGTATGTGGAGCAATCATACTATGTATAGGACTGTATGAGAAGTCATCATACTATGTACAGGGCTGTATGTGGAGCCATCATACTATGTACAGGGCTGTATGTGGAGTCATCATACTATGTACAGGACTGTATGTGAAGTCATCATACTATGTACAGGGCTGTATGTGGAGCCATCATACTGTGTACAGGACTGTATGTGGAGCCATCATACTATGTATAGGGCTGTATGTGGAGCCATCATACTATGTGCAGGGCTGTATGTTTGGTCATCATACTATGTGCAGGGCTGTATGTGGAGTCATCATACTATGTACAGGACTGTATGTGGAGCCATCATACTATGTACAGGACTGTATGTGGAGCCATCATACTATGTACAGGGTTGTATGTGGAGCCATCATACTATGTACAGGACTGTATGTGGAGCCATCATACTATGTACAGGGTTGTATGTGGAGCCATCATACTATGTACAGGACTGTATGTGGAGCCATCATACTATGTGCAGGGCTGTATGTTTGGTCATCATACTATGTGCAGGGCTGTATGTGGAGTCATCATACTATGTACAGGACTGTATGTGGAGCCATCATACTATGTACAGGACTGTATGTGGAGCCATCATACTATGTGCAGGGCTGTATGTTTGGTCATCATACTATGTGCAGGGCTGTATGTGGAGTCATCATACTATGTACAGGACTGTATGTGGAGCCATCATACTATGTACAGGACTGTATGTGGAGCCATCATACTATGTACAGGACTGTATGTGGAGCCATCATACTATGTATAGGGCTGTATGTGGAGCCATCATACTATGTGCAGGGCTGTATGTTTGGTCATCATACTATGTGCAGGGCTGTATGTGGAGTCATCATACTATGTACAGGGCTGTATGTGGAGCCATCATACTATGTACAGGGCTGTATGTGGAGCCATCATACTATGTACACGACTGTATGTGGAGCCATCATACTATGTACAGGACTGTATGTGGAGCCATCATACTATGTACAGGACTGTATGTGGAGCCATCATACTATGTACAGGGCTGTATGTGGAGCCATCATACTATGTACAGGGCTGTATGTGGAGCCATCATACTATGTACAGGACTGTATGTGGAGCCATCATACTATGTACAGGACTGTATGTGGAGCCATCATACTATGTACAGGGCTGTATGTGGAGCCATCATACTATGTACAGGGCTGTATGTGGAGCCATCATACTATGTACAGGACTGTATGTGGAGCCATCATACTATGTACAGGACTGTATGTGGAGCCATCATACTATGTACAGGACTGTATGTGGAGCCATCATACTATGTACAGGGCTGTATGTGGAGTCATCATACTATGTACAGGACTGTATGTGGAGCCATCATACTATGTACAGGACTGTATGTGGAGTCATCATACTATGTGCAGGACTGTATGTGGAGCCATCATACTATGTACAGGACTGTATGTGGAGCCATCATACTATGTGCAGGACTGTATGTGGAGTCATCATACTATGTACAGGACTGTATGTGGAGCCATCATACTATGTGCAGGACTGTATGTGGAGTCATCATACTATGTACAGGGCTGTATGTGGAGTCATCATACTATGTACAGGGCTGTATGTGGAGCCATCATACTATGTACAGGACTGTATGTGGAGCCATCATACTATGTACAGGGCTGTATGTGGAGCCATCATACTATGTACAGGACTGTATGTGGAGCCATCATACTATGTACAGGGCTGTATGTGGAGCCATCATACTATGTACAGGGCTGTATGTGGAGCCATCATACTATGTACAGGACTGTATGTGGAGCCATCATACTATGTACAGGGCTGTATGTGGAGCCATCATACTATGTACAGGACTGTATGTGGAGCCATCATACTATGTGCAGGACTGTATGTGGAGTCATCATACTATGTACAGGGCTGTATGTGGAGCCATCATACTATGTACAGGACTGTATGTGGAGCCATCATACTATGTACAGGACTGTATGTGGAGTCATCATACTATGTACAGGGCTGTATGTGGAGCCATCATACTATGTACAGGGCTGTATGTGGAGCCATCATACTATGTGCAGGACTGTATGTGGAGCCATCATACTATGTACAGGGCTGTATGTGGAGCCATCACACTATGTACAGGACTGTATGTGGAGTCATCATACTATGTACAGGACTGTATGTGGAGCCATCATACTATGTACAGGACTGTATGTGAAGCCATCATACTATGTACAGGACTGTATGTGGAGCCATCATACTATGTACAGGACTGTATGTGGAGCCATCATACTATGTACAGGGCTGTATGTGGAGTCATCATACTATGTACAGGACTGTATGTGGAGCCATCATACTATGTACAGGGCTGTATGTGGAGCCATCATACTATGTACAGGGCTGTATGTGGAGCCATCATACTATGTACAGGACTGTATGTGGAGCCATCATACTATGTACAGGGCTGTATGTGGAGCCATCATACTATGTACAGGGCTGTATGTGGAGCCATCATACTATGTACAGGGCTGTATGTGGAGTCATCATACTATGTACAGGACTGTATGTGGAGCCATCATACTATGTACAGGACTGTATGTGGAGCCATCATACTATGTACAGGGCTGTATGTGGAGCCATCATACTATGTACAGGACTGTATGTGGAGCCATCATACTATGTGCAGGACTGTATATGGAGTCATCATACTATGTACAGGGCTGTATGTGGAGCCATCATACTATGTACAGGACTGTATGTGGAGCCATCATACTATGTACAGGGCTGTATGTGGAGTCATCATACTATGTACAGGGCTGTATGTGGAGCCATCATACTATGTACAGGACTGTATGTGGAGCCATCATACTATGTACAGGACTGTATGTGGAGCCATCATACTATGTACAGGACTGTATGTGGAGCCATCATACTATGTACAGGGCTGTATGTGGAGTCATCATACTATGTACAGGGCTGTATGTGGAGCCATCATACTATGTACAGGACTGTATGTGGAGTCATCATACTATGTACACGACTGTATGTGGAGCCATCATACTATGTACAGGACTGTATGTGGAGCCATCATACTATGTACAGGGCTGTATGTGGAGTCATCATACTATGTACAGGGCTGTATGTGGAGCCATCATACTATGTACAGGGCTGTATGTGGAGCCATCATACTATGTACAGGACTGTATGTGGAGTCATCATACTATGTACAGGGCTGTATGTGGAGTCATCATACTATGTACAGGACTGTATGTGGAGTCATCATACTATGTACAGGACTGTATGTGGAGCCATCATACTATGTACAGGACTGTATGTGAAGCCATCATACTATGTACAGGACTGTATGTGAAGCCATCATACTATGTACAGGGCTGTATGTGGAGTCATCATACTATGTACAGGGCTGTATGTGGAGTCATCATACTATGTACAGGACTGTATGTGGAGCCATCATACTATGTACAGGGCTGTATGTGGAGTCATCATACTATGTACAGGGCTGTATGTGGAGTCATCATACTATGTACAGGGCTGTATGTGGAGCCATCATACTATGTACAGGGCTGTATGTGGAGCCATCATACTATGTACAGGACTGTATGTGGAGTCATCATACTATGTACAGGACTGTATGTGGAGTCATCATACTATGTACAGGACTGTATGTGGAGCCATCATACTATGTACAGGACTGTATGTGAAGCCATCATACTATGTACAGGACTGTATGTGGAGCCATCATACTATGTACAGGGCTGTATGTGGAGTCATCATACTATGTACAGGGCTGTATGTGGAGCCATCATACTATGTACAGGGCTGTATGTGGAGTCATCATACTATGTACAGGACTGTATGTGGAGTCATCATACTATGTACAGGACTGTATGTGGAGTCATCATACTATGTACAGGACTGTATGTGGAGTCATCATACTATGTACAGGGCTGTATGTGGAGTCATCATACTATGTACAGGGCTGTATGTGGAGTCATCATACTATGTACAGGGCTGTATGTGGAGCCATCACACTATGTACAGGGCTGTATGTGGAGTCATCATACTATGTACAGGGCTCTATGTGGAGCCATCATACTATGTGCAGGACTGTATGTGGAGCCATCATACTATGTACAGGGCTGTTTGTGGAGCCATCACACTATGTACAGGACTGTATGTGGAGTCATCATACTATGTACAGGACTGTATGTGGAGTCATCATACTATGTACAGGACTGTATGTGGAGCCATCATACTATGTACAGGACTGTATGTGGAGCCATCATACTATGTACAGGTCTGTATGTGGAGTCATCATACTATGTACAGGACTGTATGTGGAGCCATCATACTATGTACAGGGCTGTATGTGGAGTCATCATACTATGTACAGGACTGTATGTGGAGTCATCATACTATGTACAGGGCTGTATGTGGAGTCATCATACTATGTACAGGACTGTATGTGGAGCCATCATACTATGTACAGGGCTGTATGTGGAGTCATCATACTATGTACAGGACTGTATGTGGAGTCATCATACTATGTACAGGACTGTATGTGGAGTCATCATACTATGTGCAGGACTGTATGTGGAGTCATCATACTATGTACAGGACTGTATGTGGAGCCATCATACTATGTACAGGGCTGTATGTGGAGTCATCATACTATGTACAGGGCTGTATGTGGAGCCATCACACTATGTACAGGGCTGTATGTGGAGTCATCATACTATGTACAGGGCTCTATGTGGAGCCATCATACTATGTGCAGGACTGTATGTGGAGCCATCATACTATGTACAGGGCTGTTTGTGGAGCCATCACACTATGTACAGGACTGTATGTGGAGTCATCATACTATGTACAGGACTGTATGTGGAGTCATCATACTATGTACAGGACTGTATGTGGAGTCATCATACTATGTACAGGGCTGTATGTGGAGTCATCATACTATGTACAGGACTGTATGTGGAGCCATCATACTATGTACAGGGCTGTATGTGGAGTCATCATACTATGTACAGGACTGTATGTGGAGTCATCATACTATGTACAGGACTGTATGTGGAGTCATCATACTATGTACAGGACTGTATGTGGAGTCATCATACTATGTACAGGGCTGTATGTGGAGTCATCATACTATGTACAGGGCTGTATGTGGAGCCATCACACTATGTACAGGGCTGTATGTGGAGTCATCATACTATGTACAGGGCTGTATGTGGAGTCATCATACTATGTACAGGGCTCTATGTGGAGCCATCATACTATGTGCAGGACTGTATGTGGAGCCATCATACTATGTACAGGGCTGTTTGTGGAGCCATCACACTATGTACAGGACTGTATGTGGAGTCATCATACTATGTACAGGACTGTATGTGGAGTCATCATACTATGTACAGGACTGTATGTGGAGTCATCATACTATGTACAGGGCTGTATGTGGAGTCATCATACTATGTACAGGACTGTATGTGGAGTCATCATACTATGTACAGGACTGTATGTGGAGTCATCATACTATGTACAGGGCTGTATGTGGAGTCATCATACTATGTACAGGGCTGTATGTGGAGCCATCATACTATGTACAGGGCTGTATGTGGAGCCATCATACTATGTACAGGGCTGTATGTGGAGCCATCATACTATGTACAGGGCTGTATGTGGAGTCATCATACTATGTACAGGGCTGTATGTGGAGCCATCATACTATGTACAGGGCTGTATGTGGAGCCATCATACTATGTACAGGACTGTATGTGGAGCCATCATACTATGTACAGGACTGTATGTGGAGTCATCATACTATGTACAGGGCTGTATGTGGAGCCATCATACTATGTACAGGACTGTATGTGGAGCCATCATACTATGTACAGGACTGTATGTGGAGCCATCATACTATGTACAGGGCTGTATGTGGAGTCATCATACTATGTACAGGGCTGTATGTGGAGCCATCATACTATGTACAGGACTGTATGTGGAGTCATCATACTATGTACAGGACTGTATGTGGAGCCATCATACTATGTACAGGGCTGTATGTGGAGCCATCATACTATGTACAGGACTGTATGTGGAGTCATCATACTATGTACAGGGCTGTATGTGGAGCCATCATACTATGTACAGGACTGTATGTGGAGTCATCATACTATGTACAGGACTGTATGTGGAGCCATCATACTATGTACAGGGCTGTATGTGGAGCCATCATACTATGTACAGGGCTGTATGTGGAGTCATCATACTATGTACAGGGCTGTATGTGGAGCCATCATACTATGTACAGGGCTGTATGTGGAGCCATCATACTATGTACAGGGCTGTATGTGGAGCCATCATACTATGTGCAGGACTGTATGTGGGGCCATCATACTATGTACAGGACTGTATGTGGAGTCATCATACTATGTACAGGACTGTATGTGGAGCCATCATACTATGTACAGGACTGTATGTGGAGTCATCATACTATGTACAGGACTGTATGTGGAGCCATCATACTATGTACAGGGCTGTATGTGGAGCCATCATACTATGTACAGGACTGTATGTGGAGTCATCATACTATGTACAGGACTGTATGTGGAGTCATCATACTATGTACAGGGCTGTATGTGGAGTCATCATACTATGTACAGGACTGTATGTGGAGTCATCACACTATGTACAGTACTGTATGTGGAGCCATCATACTATGTACAGGACTGTATGTGGAGCCATCATACTATGTACAGGGCTGTATGTGGAGCAATCATACTATGTATAGGACTGTATGTGAAGTCATCATACTATGTACAGGGCTGTATGTGGAGCCATCATACTATGTACAGGACTGTATGTGGAGCCATCATACTATGTACAGGACTGTATGTGGAGCCATCATACTATGTACAGGGCTGTATGTGGAGCAATCATACTATGTATAGGACTGTATGTGAAGTCATCATACTATGTACAGGGCTGTATGTGGAGCCATCACACTATGTACAGGACTGTATGTGGAGCCATCATACTATGTACAGGGCTGTATGTGGAGCCATCACACTATGTACAGGACTGTATGTGGAGCCATCATACTATGTACAGGACTGTATGTGGAGCCATCATACTATGTACAGGACTGTATGTGGAGCCATCATACTATGTACAGGGCTGTATGTGGAGCAATCATACTATGTATAGGACTGTATGTGAAGTCATCATACTATGTACAGGACTGTATGTGGAGCCATCATACTATGTACAGGGCTGTATGTGGAGTCATCATACTATGTACAGGACTGTATGTGAAGTCATCATACTATGTACAGGGCTGTATGTGGAGCCATCATACTATGTACAGGGCTGTATGTGGAGTCATCATACTATGTACAGGGCTGTATGTGGAGTCATCATACTATGTACAGGGCTGTATGTGGAGCAATTATACTATGTGCAGGACTGTATGTGGAGCCATCATACTATGTACAGGGCTGTATGTGGAGCCATCATACTATGTACAGGGCTGTATGTGGAGCCATCATACTATGTACAGGACTGTATGTGGAGCCATCATACTATGTACAGGACTGTATGTGGAGCCATCATACTATGTACAGGACTGTATGTGGAGCCATCATACTATGTACAGGGCTGTATGTGGAGCCATCATACTATGTACAGGGTTGTATGTGGAGCTATCATACTATGTACAGGGCTGTATGTGGAGCCATCATACTATGTGCAGGACTGTATGTGGAGCCATCATACTATGTACAGGGCTGTATGTGGAGCCATCATACTATGTACAGGGCTGTATGTGGAGCCATCATACTATGTACAGGGCTGTATGTGGAGTCATCATACTATGTACAGGGCTGTATGTGGAGTCATCATACTATGTACAGGACTGTATGTGGAGCCATCATACTATGTACAGGGCTGTATGTGGAGCCATCATACTATGTACAGGACTGTATGTGGAGCCATCATACTATGTACAGGACTGTATGTGGAGTCATCATACTATGTACAGGACTGTATGTGGAGCCATCATACTATGTACAGGGCTGTATGTGGAGCCATCATACTATGTACAGGACTGTATGTGAAGTCATCATACTATGTACAGGGCTGTATGTGGAGCCATCATACTATGTACAGGGCTGTATGTGGAGTCATCATACTATGTACAGGGCTGTATGTGGAGCCATCATACTATGTACAGGGCTGTATGTGGAGTCATCATACTATGTACAGGACTGTATGTGGAGTCATCATACTATGTACAGGGCTGTATGTGGAGTCATCATACTATGTACAGGGCTGTATGTGGAGTCATCATACTATGTACAGGGCTGTATGTGGAGTCATCATACTATGTACAGGGCTGTATGTGGAGCCATCATACTATGTGCAGGACTGTATGTGGAGCCATCATACTATGTACAGGGCTGTATGTGGAGCCATCATACTATGTACAGGGCTGTATGTGGAGCCATCATCCTATGTACAGGGCTGTATGTGGAGCCATCATACTATGTACAGGGCTGTATGTGGAGCCATCATACTATGTACAGGGCTGTATGTGGAGTCATCATACTATGTACAGGACTGTATGTGGAGCCATCATACTATGTACAGGGCTGTATGTGGGGCCATCATACTATGTACAGGGCTGTATGTGGAGCCATTATACTATGTACAGGGCTGTATGTGGAGCCATCATACTATGTACAGGGCTGTATGTGGAGCCATCATACTATGTACAGGGCTGTATGTGGAGCCATCATACTATGTACAGGGCTGTATGTGGAGCCATCATACTATGTACAGGGCTGTATGTGGAGTCATCATCCTATGTACAGGGCTGTATGTGGAGCCATCATACTATGTACAGGACTGTATGTGGAGCCATCATACTATGTACAGGGCTGTATGTGGAGCCATCATACTATGTGCAGGACTGTATGTGGGGCCATCATACTATGTAGAGAACTGTATGGGGAGCCATCATACTATGTACAGGACTGTATGTGGAGTTATCATACTATGTACAGGGCTGTATGTGGAGTCATCATCCTATGTACAGGGCTGTATGTGGAACCATCATACTATGTACAGGGCTGTATGTGGAGCCATCATACTATGTACAGGGCTGTATGTGGGGCCATCATACTATGTACAGGACTGTATGTGGAGCCATCATACTATGTACAGGGCTGTATGTGGAGTCATCATACTATGTACAGGACTGTATGTGGAGTCATCATACTATGTACAGGACTGTATGTGGGGCCATCATACTATGTACAGGACTGTATGTGGAGCCATCATACTATGTACAGGACTGTATGTGGAGCCATCACACTATGTACAGGACTGTATGTGGAGCCATCATACTATGTACAGGACTGTATGTGGAGCCATCATACTATGTACAGGACTGTATGTGGAGCCATCATACTATGTACAGGACTGTATGTGGAGCCATCATACTATGTACAGGGCTGTATGTGGAGTCATCATACTATGTACAGGGCTGTATGTGGAGTCATCATACTATGTACAGGACTGTATGTGGAGTCATCACACTATGTACAGTACTGTATGTGGAGCCATCATACTATGTACAGGACTGTATGTGGAGCCATCATACTATGTACAGGGCTGTATGTGGAGCAATCATACTATGTATAGGACTGTATGTGAAGTCATCATACTATGTACAGGGCTGTATGTGGAGCCATCATACT
The DNA here is from genome assembly GCF_046119375.1 of Phyllobates terribilis. Lineage (NCBI taxonomy): Eukaryota > Metazoa > Chordata > Amphibia > Anura > Dendrobatidae > Phyllobates > Phyllobates terribilis. Next base: position 1,160,267 of record NW_027363295.1, read on the forward strand.
ATGTACAGGGCTGTATGTGGAGTCATCATACTATGTACAGGACTGTATGTGAAGTCATCATACTATGTACAGGGCTGTATGTGGAGTCATCATACTATGTACAGGGCTGTATGTGGAGTCATCATACTATGTACAGGACTGTATGTGGAGCCATCATACTATGTGCAGGGCTGTATGTGGAGCCATCATACTATGTACAGGGCTGTATGTGGAGCCATCATACTATGTACAGGGCTGTATGTGGAGCCATCATACTATGTACAGGGCTGTATGTGGAGCCATCATACTATGTACAGAGCTGTATGTGGAGCCATCATACTATATACAAGGCTGTATGTGGAGTCATCATACTATGTACAGGGCTGTATGTGGAGCCATCATACTATGTACAGGACTGTATGTGGAGCCATCATACTATGTACAGAGCTGTATGTGGAGCCATCATACTATATACAAGGCTGTATGTGGAGTCATCATACTATATACAAGGCTGTATGTGGAGCCATCATACTATGTACAGGACTGTATGTGGAGCCATCATACTATGTACAGAGCTGTATGTGGAGCCATCATACTATATACAAGGCTGTATGTGGAGTCATCATACTATGTACAGGGCTGTATGTGGAGCCATCATACTATGTACAGGACTGTATGTGGAGCCATCATACTATGTACAGGGCTGTATGTGGAGTCATCATACTATGTACAGGACTGTATGTGGAGTCATCATACTATGTACAGGGCTGTATGTGGAGTCATCATACTATGTACAGGGCTGTATGTGGAGCAATTATACTATGTGCAGGACTGTATGTGGAGCCATCATACTATGTACAGGACTGTATGTGGAGCCATCATACTATGTACAGGGCTGTATGTGGAGCCATCATACTATGTACAGGGCTGTATGTGGAGCCATCATACTATGTACAGGACTGTATGTGGAGCCATCATACTATGTACAGGACTGTATGTGGAGCCATCATACTATGTACAGGACTGTATGTGGAGCCATCATACTATGTACAGGACTGTATGTGGAGTCATCATACTATGTACAGGGCTGTATGTGGAGCCATCATACTATGTACAGGACTGTATGTGGAGTCATCATACTATGTACAGGGCTGTATGTGGAGCCATCATACTATGTACAGGACTGTATGTGGAGCCATCATACTATGTACAGGGCTGTATGTGGAGCCATCATACTATGTACAGGGCTGTATGTGGAGCCATCATACTATGTACAGGGTTGTATGTGGAGTCATCATACTATGTACAGGGCTGTATGTGGAGCCATCATACTATGTACAGGGCTGTATGTGGAGCCATCATACTATGTACAGGACTGTATGTGGAGCCATCATACTATGTACAGGACTGTATGTGGAGCCATCATACTATGTGCAGGGCTGTATGTGGAGTCATCATACTATGTACAGGGCTGTATGTGGAGCCATCATACTATGTACAGGGCTGTATGTGGAGCCATCATACTATGTACAGGGCTGTATGTGGAGCCATCATACTATGTACAGGACTGTATGTGGAGTCATCATACTATGTACAGGACTGTATGTGGAGTCATCATACTATGTACAGGGCTGTATGTGGAGCCATCATACTATGTACAGGACTGTATGTGGAGCCATCATACTATGTACAGGACTGTATGTGGAGTCATCATACTATGTACAGGGCTGTATGTGGAGCCATCATACTATGTACAGGGCTGTATGTGGAGCCATCATACTATGTACAGGACTGTATGTGGAGTCATCATACTATGTACAGGGCTGTATGTGGAGCCATCATACTATGTACAGGGCTGTATGTGGAGTCATCATACTATGTACAGGGCTGTATGTGGAGTCATCATACTATGTACAGGGCTGTATGTGGAGCCATCATACTATGTACAGGACTGTATGTGGAGCCATCATACTATGTACAGGGCTGTATGTGGAGTCATCATACTATGTACAGGGCTGTATGTGGAGTCATCATACTATGTACAGGGCTGTATGTGGAGTCATCATACTATGTACAGGGCTGTATGTGGAGTCATCATACTATGTACAGGACTGTATGTGGAGTCATCATACTATGTACAGGACTGTATGTGGAGTCATCATACTATGTACAGGGCTGTATGTGGAGCCATCATACTATGTACAGGGCTGTATGTGGAGTCATCATACTATGTACAGGACTGTATGTGGAGCCATCATACTATGTACAGGGCTGTATGTGGAGCCATCATACTATGTACAGGGCTGTATGTGGAGCCATCATACTATGTACAGGGCTGTATGTGGAGTCATCATACTATGTACAGGGCTGTATGTGGAGTCATCATACTATGTACAGGACTGTATGTGGAGCCATCATACTATGTACAGGGCTGTATGTGGAGCCATCATACTATGTACAGGACTGTATGTGGAGCCATCATACTATGTACAGGGCTGTATGTGGAGCCATCATACTATGTACAGGACTGTATGTGGAGCCATCATACTATGTACAGGGCTGTATGTGGAGTCATCATACTATGTACAGGGCTGTATGTGGAGCAATTATACTATGTGCAGGACTGTATGTGGAGGCATCATACTATGTACAGGACTGTATGTGGAGCCATCATACTATGTACAGGACTGTATGTGGAGCCATCATACTATGTACAGGGCTGTATGTGGAGCAATCATACTATGTATAGGACTGTATGTGAAGTCATCATACTATGTACAGGGCTGTATGTGGAGCCATCATACTATGTACAGGGCTGTATATGGAGTCATCATACTATGTACAGGACTGTATGTGAAGTCATCATACTATGTACAGGACTGTATGTGGAGCCATCATACTATGTACAGGGCTGTATGTGGAGCAATCATACTATGTATAGGACTGTATGTGAAGTCATCATACTATGTACAGGGCTGTATGTGGAGCCATCATACTATGTACAGGGCTTTATGTGGAGTCATCATACTATGTACAGGACTGTATGTGAAGTCATCATACTATGTACAGGGCTGTATGTGGAGCCATCATACTATGTACAGGGCTTTATGTGGAGTCATCATACTATGTACAGGACTGTATGTGAAGTCATCATACTATGTACAGGACTGTATGTGGAGCAATTATACTATGTGCAGGACTGTATGTGGAGCCATCATACTATGTACAGGACTGTATGTGGAGCCATCATACTATGTACAGGACTGTATGTGGAGCCATCATACTATGTACAGGGCTGTATGTGGAGCCATCATACTATGTACAGGGCTGTATGTGGAGCCATCATACTATGTACAGGACTGTATGTGGAGCCATCATACTATGTACAGGACTGTATGTGGAGCCATCATACTATGTACAGGACTGTATGTGGAGCCATCATACTATGTACAGGGCTGTATGTGGAGCCATCATACTATGTACAGGGTTGTATGTGGAGCCATCATACTATGTACAGGGCTGTATGTGGAGCCATCATACTATGTGCAGGACTGTATGTGGAGCCATCATACTATGTACAGGGCTGTATGTGGAGCCATCATACTATGTACAGGGCTGTATGTGGAGCCATCATACTATGTACAGGGCTGTATGTGGAGTCATCATACTATGTACAGGGCTGTATGTGGAGTCATCATACTATGTACAGGACTGTATGTGGAGCCATCATACTATGTACAGGGCTGTATGTGGAGCCATCATACTATGTACAGGACTGTATGTGGAGCCATCATACTATGTACAGGGCTGTATGTGGAGCCATCATACTATGTACAGGGCTGTATGTGGAGCCATCATACTATGTACAGGACTGTATGTGGAGCCATCATACTATGTACAGGGTTGTATGTGGAGCCATCATACTATGTACAGGACTGTATGTGGAGCCATCATACTATGTACAGGACTGTATGTGGAGCCATCATACTATGTACAGGGCTGTATGTGGAGCCATCATACTATGTACAGGACTGTATGTGGAGCCATCATACTATGTACAGGACTGTATGTGGAGCCATCATACTATGTACAGGGTTGTATGTGGAGCCATCATACTATGTACAGGACTGTATGTGGAGCCATCATACTATGTACAGGACTGTATGTGGAGCCATCATACTATGTACAGGACTTTATGTGGAGCCATCACACTATGTACAGGGATGTATGTGGAGCCATCACACTATGTACAGGGTTGTATGTGGAGCCATCATACTATGTGCAGGGCTGTATGTGGAGTCATCATACTATGTACAGTTCTGTATGTGGAGCCATCATACTATGTACAGGACTGTATGTGGAGTCATCATACTATGTACAGGGCTGTATGTGGAGCCATCATACTATGTACAGGGCTGTATGTGGAGCCATCATACTATGTACAGGGCTGTATGTGGAGCCATCATACTTTTTACAGGGCTGTATGTGGAGCCATCATACTATGTGCAGGGCTGTATGTGGAGCCATCATACTATGTACAGGGCTGTATGTGGAGCCATCATACTATGTACAGGACTGTATGTGGAGCCATCATACTATGTACAGGACTGTATGTGGAGCCATCATACTATGTACAGGGCTGTATGTGGAGTCATCATACTATGTACAGGGCTGTATGTGGAGCCATCATACTATGTACAGGGCTGTATGTGGAGCCATCATACTATGTACAGGGCTGTATGTGGAGCCATCATACTATGTACAGGGTTGTATGTGGAGCCATCATACTATGTACAGGGCTGTATGTGGAGTCGTCATACTATGTACAGGACTGTATGTGGAGCCGTCATACTATGTACAGGGCTGTATGTGGAGTCATCATACTATGTACAGGGCTGTATGTGGAGTCATCATACTATGTACAGGGTTGTATGTGGAGCCATCATACTATGTACAGGACTGTATGTGGAGCCATCATACTATGTACAGGGCTGTATGTGGAGCCATCATACTATGTACAGGGTTGTATGTGGAGCCATCATACTATGTACAGGACTGTATGTGGAGCCATCATACTATGTACAGGGCTGTATGTGGAGCCATCATACTATGTACAGGGCTGTATGTGGAGCCATCATACTATGTACAGGGTTGTATGTGGAGCCATCATACTATGTACAGGGCTGTATGTGGAGCCATCATACTATGTACAGGGCTGTATGTGGAGCCATCATACTATGTACAGGACTGTATGTGGAGCCATCATACTATGTACAGGGCTGTATGTGGAGTCATCATACTATGTACAGGACTGTATGTGGAGCCATCATACTATGTACAGGACTGTATGTGGAGCCATCATACTATGTACAGGACTGTATGTGGAGCCATCATACTATGTACAGGGCTGTATGTGGGGTCATCATACTATGTACAGGACTGTATGTGGAGTCATCATACTATGTACAGGGCTGTATGTGGAGTCATCATACTATGTACAGGACTGTATGTGGAGTCATCATACTATGTACAGGGCTGTATGTGGAGCCATCATACTATGTACAGGACTGTATGTGGAGCCATCATACTATGTACAGGACTGTATGTGGAGCCATCATACTATGTGCAGGGCTGTATGTGGAGCCATCATACTATGTGCAGGGCTGTATGTGGAGCCATCATACTATGTACAGGGCTGTATGTGGAGCCACCATACTATGTACAGGGCTGTATGTGGAGCCATCATACTATGTACAGGGCTGTATGTGGAGTCATCATACTATGTACAGGGCTGTATGTGGAGCCATCATACTATGTACAGGACTGTATGTGGAGTCATCATACTATGTACAGGACTGTATGTGGAGTCATCATACTATGTACAGGGCTGTATGTGGAGCCATCATACTATGTGAAGGGCTGTATGTGGAGCCATCATACTATGTACGGGCTGTATGTGGAGCCATCATACTATGTACAGGGCTGTATGTGGAGCCATCATACTATGTACAGGGCTGTATGTGGAGCCATCATACTATGTACAGGACTGTATGTGGAGCCATCATACTATGTACAGGGCTGTATGTGGAGCCATCATACTATGTACAGGGCTGTATGTGGAGCCATCACACTATGTACAGGACTGTATGTGGAGCCATCATACTATGTACAGGACTGTATGTGGAGCCATCATACTATGTACAGGGCTGTATGTGGAGCCATCATACTATGTACAGGGCTGTATGTGGAGCCATCATACTATGTACAGGGCTGTATGTGGAGTCATCATACTATGTACAGGGCTGTATGTGGAGCCATCATACTATGTACAGGACTGTATGTGGAGTCATCATACTATGTACAGGGCTGTATGTGGAGCCATCATACTATGTACAGGGCTGTATGTGGAGTCATCATACTATGTACAGGGCTGTATGTGGGGCCATCATACTATGTACAGGGCTGTATGTGGAGCCATCATACTATGTACAGGACTGTATGTGGAGTCATCATACTATGTGCAGGACTGTATGTGGAGTCACCATACTATGTACAGGGCTGTATGTGGAGCCATCATACTATGTACAGGACTGTATGTGGAGCCATCATACTATGTGCAGGACTGTATGTGGAGTCATCATACTATGTACAGGACTGTATGTGGATTCATCATACTATGTACAGGACTGTATGTGGAGTCATCATACTATGTACAGGACTGTATGTGGAGCCATCATACTATGTACAGGGCTGTATGTGGAGCCATCATACTATGTACAGGGCTGTATGTGGAGCCATCATACTATGTACAGGGCTGTATGTGGAGTCATCATACTATGTGCAGGGCTGTATGTGGAGCCATCATACTATGTGCAGGACTGTATGTGGAGTCATCATACTATGTACAGGACTGTATGTGGAGCCATCATACTATGTGCAGGACTGTATGTGGATTCATCATACTATGTACAGGACTGTATGTGGAGTCATCATACTATGTACAGGACTGTATGTGGAGTCATCATACTATGTACAGGACTGTATGTGGAGTCATCATACTATGTACAGGACTGTATGTGGAGTCATCATACTATGTACAGGGCTGTATGTGGAGTCATCATACTATGTACAGGGCTGTATGTGGAGCCATCACACTATGTACAGGGCTGTATGTGGAGTCATCATACTATGTACAGGGCTGTATGTGGAGTCATCATACTATGTACAGGGCTCTATGTGGAGCCATCATACTATGTGCAGGACTGTATGTGGAGCCATCATACTATGTACAGGGCTGTTTGTGGAGCCATCACACTATGTACAGGACTGTATGTGGAGTCATCATACTATGTACAGGACTGTATGTGGAGTCATCATACTATGTACAGGACTGTATGTGGAGTCATCATACTATGTACAGGGCTGTATGTGGAGTCATCATACTATGTACAGGACTGTATGTGGAGTCATCATACTATGTACAGGACTGTATGTGGAGTCATCATACTATGTACAGGGCTGTATGTGGAGTCATCATACTATGTACAGGGCTGTATGTGGAGCCATCATACTATGTACAGGGCTGTATGTGGAGCCATCATACTATGTACAGGGCTGTATGTGGAGCCATCATACTATGTACAGGGCTGTATGTGGAGTCATCATACTATGTACAGGGCTGTATGTGGAGCCATCATACTATGTACAGGGCTGTATGTGGAGCCATCATACTATGTACAGGACTGTATGTGGAGCCATCATACTATGTACAGGACTGTATGTGGAGTCATCATACTATGTACAGGGCTGTATGTGGAGCCATCATACTATGTACAGGACTGTATGTGGAGCCATCATACTATGTACAGGACTGTATGTGGAGCCATCATACTATGTACAGGGCTGTATGTGGAGTCATCATACTATGTACAGGGCTGTATGTGGAGCCATCATACTATGTACAGGACTGTATGTGGAGTCATCATACTATGTACAGGACTGTATGTGGAGCCATCATACTATGTACAGGGCTGTATGTGGAGCCATCATACTATGTACAGGACTGTATGTGGAGTCATCATACTATGTACAGGGCTGTATGTGGAGCCATCATACTATGTACAGGACTGTATGTGGAGTCATCATACTATGTACAGGACTGTATGTGGAGCCATCATACTATGTACAGGGCTGTATGTGGAGCCATCATACTATGTACAGGGCTGTATGTGGAGTCATCATACTATGTACAGGGCTGTATGTGGAGCCATCATACTATGTACAGGGCTGTATGTGGAGCCATCATACTATGTACAGGGCTGTATGTGGAGCCATCATACTATGTGCAGGACTGTATGTGGGGCCATCATACTATGTACAGGACTGTATGTGGAGCCATCATACTATGTACAGGACTGTATGTGGAGTCATCATACTATGTACAGGACTGTATGTGGAGTCATCATACTATGTACAGGGCTGTATGTGGAGTCATCATACTATGTACAGGACTGTATGTGGAGTCATCACACTATGTACATACTGTATGTGGAGCCATCATACTATGTACAGGACTGTATGTGGAGCCATCATACTATGTACAGGGCTGTATGTGGAGCCATCATACTATGTATAGGACTGTATGTGAAGTCATCATACTATGTACAGGGCTGTATGTGGAGCCATCATACTATGTACAGGACTGTATGTGGAGCCATCATACTATGTACAGGACTGTATGTGGAGCCATCATACTATGTACAGGGCTGTATGTGGAGCAATCATACTATGTATAGGACTGTATGTGAAGTCATCATACTATGTACAGGGCTGTATGTGGAGCCATCATACTATGTACAGGACTGTATGTGGAGCCATCATACTATGTACAGGACTGTATGTGGAGCCATCATACTATGTACAGGGCTGTATGTGGAGCAATCATACTATGTATAGGACTGTATGTGAAGTCATCATACTATGTACAGGACTGTATGTGGAGCCATCATACTATGTACAGGGCTGTATGTGGAGTCATCATACTATGTACAGGACTGTATGTGAAGTCATCATACTATGTACAGGGCTGTATGTGGAGTCATCATACTATGTACAGGGCTGTATGTGGA